>NW_027008586.1:0-86916 GCF_036934945.1 Oncorhynchus masou masou
AGCACCAGCTAGCTACTATCACCATCAGATAGAATGATGAATGGAGAGAGGGAGGGAGGAACAGCACCAGCTAGCTACTATCACCATCAGATAGAAGGATGAATGGAGAGAGGGAGGAACAGCACCAGCTAGCTACTATCACCATCAGATAGAATGATGAATGGAGAGGGAGGGAGGAACAGCACCAGCTAGCTACTATCACCATCAGATAAAATGATGAATGAGAGGGAGGGAGGAACAGCACCAGCTAGCTACTATCACCATCAGATAGAAGGATGAATGGAGAGGGAGGGAGGAACAGCACCAGCTAGCTACTATCACCATCAGATAGAAGGATGAATGGAGAGAGGGAGGGAGGAACAGCACCAGCTAGCTACTATCACCATCAGATAGAATGATGAATGGAGAGAGGGAGGAACAGCACCAGCTAGTCTACTATCACCATCATCACTATCACGCGCTCAGATCAATATGTTTAGCACTATAACAGGGTTACAACAGGGTTTGGTTGTAGGCTATTGGACTATTGGCCCTAATTGAATCCTCCAACATTAACAGTGTAAATTTATAAATGTTGTGTTTATTTAATTGAATGCCCCCCTTCTCGGCAATGATAAGCCTATATTATATAACATGAATCGCCTACAATACAGTAGTCTGTGCTCGTCTTTTGAGAAAGGGATGTTGAGGAAAAATAAATCATATTGATTTCTTTATTTCACAGAACATCCCTGGGAATGAATGGAAACGGGTTTTTGAAGACAACATTGGATCAGATTATTCACTCCTCCATAATCTCACTTGAAGGAATCTTCTACAGAGTTTCTCTGTCTATCATAGTGGTTTGTTCATTTCAGTAGTCTGCCGTTATGTTCTAGATTAGATTCTAAAGGGACGGCAGGGTAGCCTAGTGGTTAGAGTGTTGGACTAGGAACTGAAAGGTTGCAAGTTCAAACCCCCGAGCTGACAAGTTAAAATTCTGTCGTTCTGCCCCTGAACAGGCAATTAACCCACTGTTCCTAGGCCGTCATTGATAACTGACTTGCCTAGTTAAATAAAAGGTTAAAAAAAGAGGGATTTCCTGTCATAAAATCCACCCTGTCGCTGGAACTTCCCGTTAAAACCCCATCTTGATGTCTATCATAGTGTTTAAAAAGGACACAATTATTTTGAGAGTAACCCTCCAAAAAGTCATTCATAAACTGTTTTCATTTCCATATCTACTTGGAAGATAAATGTTTGTTTGTTGGGCTTCAGAAATGTGACAGAAAAAGAACAGCTGTAACCGATTGAACGTATAAGGGGACATCCGTGAACAAATACTGTTGTCAAGGCAACAACCGCGCTAGCGCAACGAGAAGGGCTTAACTCAGGTGTTCAAAAGCACGAATCATACCGAGAGCCTAATGCTTCAGATAGAGATTGTTTTCTAAACTAAAACTCCTAATGAACTATGCAGAAGCAACAGTTACAGGGATGGTAAAAACAGTTTGATTGCCGTAGCAACATCAGGGAAACTGGGAAGAAGGGAGTGGTGCTTGAAATGCAGTAGTTCTGCAACATAATTGAGCCTCTCATTCTCCTTAATTGCTGGCCTCAACACCTTACCAAAATAGATGACCTGAGTAGGAAGCTCTGTGAACAGGTCGTCTGCGTACCGGACTGGCTGAATGAATACATCTCTTGATGCTCCTGGACACATGGTGAGTGATGTGACCAGGAGTCATAGGTTGTTGTGGATCTTACAACATCAGACGCCCAGGTGATCCACCCGGGTGTTGATCAGACACCGACTTGTGTCCAGGAGGCATTATGCTGCTTCCCATGGATCTCTGAACTTGATCCAGGGGTATCTAGAGGCTTTTTCAGCTGCCTCGATGGTGCTGCTGATGGCTCTCCTCTTCGCTCCATTGATGCCGAGTGTACTGTAGGCTCTGTAGAGGGATCGCTCAGCAAAACCCCTGCAGCCCACCTCGATAGGCATACACCTAGCCTTCCAACCCTGCTTCTGGCAGTCGATGACCAGTCCCTCGTACATGACCCTCTTCCTCCCGTACGCCTCCTCAAGACGATCTTCTGAAGGGACTGTCAGCTCCAGAATAATGATGGTCTTTGTGGACTCTGAGACCAGGGTGATGTCTGGTCTCAGGGTTGTCAGATTACTTCTGAATGATCTTGAGAACCTGGTCATGGCGCCAGCGATAAAGGCCCCCTCCCAGAGCTTAAGGACAGCAGTTTAGAATGTGCTCCAGTGTCCCTGTCTTGGAGCATAGTGGGCATGCAGGAGTTTCCACTTTGCCCGCAGCAGAATAGGTTTGGTGAGCTGGGTAGGACATGATACACTCCCTGGACCAGGAACTTATGCAGTGTGGTTCTGCCTGCCAGAGGTCAGTCCACAAGACTTACCTGTCCTTTGCGTGCTCTCACCTTGTCCAGGCACCTTGCGGTCTCATTCCCACTGCTCTGCTGGACCTCTCATCTTCCACAGCTGCTCTCACCTCCTCCTAGCCATGCCTGCGTCTCTCCTTCCCCTTGGCAGTGTCGTACCAGGGTTGGAACAGGTTCTCAGACCATCTTTTCCCTGGGTCACTGCTCCCACCAGGACACTGTAGCACAGCCAAGACTCAGCCTGCAGCACGGCCTCCTCTGCTCTCCATTTCCTCCCTGTAATGACCACTATCCCCCCTTGGGCCACCTTTGGGTTGCTCCACCCCTTGTAATGACCACTATCCCCCCTTGGGCCACCTTTGGGTTGCTCCACTACCTGTAATGACCGCTATCCCCCCTTGGGCCACCTTTGGGTTGCTCCACCCCCTGTAATGACCGCTATCCCCCCTTGGGCCACCTTTGGGTTGCTCCACCCCCTGTAATGACCGCTATCCCCCTTGGGCCACCTTTGGGTTGCTCCACCCCCTGTAATGACCGCTATCCCCCCTTGGGCCACCTTTGGGTTGCTCCACCCCCTGTAATGACCACTATCCCCCCTTGGGCCACCTTTGGGTTGCTCCACCCCTGTAATGACCACTATCCCCCCTTGGGCCACCTTTGGGTCACTCCACCCCCTGTAATGACCACTATCCCCCCTTGGGCCACCTTTGGGTTGCTCCACTACCTGTAATGACCGCTATTCCCCCTTGGGCCATCTTTGGGTCACTCCACCCCCTGTAATGACCACTATCCCCCCTTGGGCCACCTTTGGGTCGCTCCACCCCCTGTAATGACCACTATTCCCCTTGGGCCACCTTTGGGTTGCTCCACCCCCTGTAATGACCGCTATTCCCCCTTGGGCCATCTTTGGGTCACTCCACCCCCTGTAATGACCACTATCCCCCCTTGGGCCACCTTTGGGTTGCTCCACTACCTGTAATGACCACTATCCCCCCTTAGGCCACCTTTGGGTTGCTCCACTACCTGTAATGACCACTATCCCCCCTTGGGCCACCTTTGGGTTGCTCCACCCCCTGTAATGACCGCTATTCCCCCTTGGTCCATCTTTGGGTCACTCCACCCCCTGTAATGACCACTATCCCCCCTTGGTCCATCTTTGGGTCACTCCACCCCCTGTAATGACCACTATCCCCCCTTGGGCCACCTTTGGGTTCCTCCACTACCTGTAATGACCACTATCCCCCCTTGGGCCACCTTTGGGTTGCTCCACCCCCTGTAATGACCACTATCCCCCCTTGGGCCACCTTTGGGTTGTTCCACTACCTGTAATGACCACTATCCCCCCTTGGGCCACCTTTGGGTTGCTCCACCCCCTGTAATGACCACTATTCCCCCTTGGGCCATCTTTGGGTCACTCCACCCCCTGTAATGACCACTATCCCCCCTTGGGCCACCTTTGGGTTGCTCCACTACCTGTAAAGACCACTATCCCCCCTTGGGCCACCTTTGGGTTGCTCCACTACCTGTAAAGACCACTATCCCCCCTTGGGCCACCTTTGGGTTGCTCCACCCCCTGTAATGACCACTATCCCCCCTTGGGCCACCTTTGGGTTGCTCCACTACCAGTAATGACCACTATTCCCCCTTGGGGCACGTTTGGGTCACTCCACCCCCTGTAATGACCACTATCCCCCCTTGGGCCACCTTTGGGTTGCTCCACTACCTGTAATGACCACTATTCCCCCTTGGGCCATCTTTGGGTCACTCCACCCCCTGTAATGACCACTATCCCCCCTTGGGCCACCTTTGGGTTGCTCCACTACCTGTAAAGACCACTATCCCCCCTTGGGCCACCTTTGGGTTGCTCCACCCCCTGTAATGACCACTATCCCCCCTTGGGCCACCTTTGGGTTGCTCCACTACCAGTAATGACCACTATTCCCCCTGGGGCACGTTTGGGTCACTCCACCCCCTGTAATGACCACTATCCCCCCTTGGGCCACCTTTGGGTTGCTCCACTACCTGTAATGACCACTATCCCCCCTTGGGCCACCTTTGGGTTGCTCCACTACCAGTAATGACCACTATTCCCCCTTGGGGCACCTTTGGGTCACTCCACCCCTTTAATGACCACTATCCCCCCTTGGGCCACCTTTGGGTTGCTCCACCCCCTGTAATGACCACTATCCCCCCTTGGGCCACCTTTGGGTTGTTCCACCCCCTGTAATGACCACTATCCCCCCTTGGGCCACCTTTGGGTTGCTCCACTACCTGTATTGACCACTATCCCCCCTTGGGCCACCTTTGGGTTGCTCCACTACCTGTAATGACCACTATTCCCCCTTGGGCCATCTTTGGGTCACTCCACCCCCTGTAATGACCACTATCCCCCCTTGGGCCACATTTTGGTTGCTCCACCCCTTGTAATTACCACTACCCCCCCTTGGGCCACCTTTGGGTTGCTCCACTACCTGTAATGACCACTATCCCCCCTTGGGCCACCTTTGGGTTGCTCCACCACCTGTAATGACCACTATCCCCCCTTGGGCCACCTTTGGGTTGCTCCACCCCTGTAATGACCACTATCCCCCCTTGGGCCACCTTTGGGTTGCTCCACTACCTGTAATGACCACTATTCCCCCTTGGGCCACCTTTGGGTTGCTCCACTACCTGTAATGACCACTATTCCCCCTTGGGCCACCTTTGGGTCACTCCTCTCCCAGTAATAAATTAGTTTCCTGGCCCGAGGCACCATGATCTCCTCTTCCAGGGACTTCAGGGGCAGCCTCAGCTCTTTGCTGTTTCCATAGAGGACGATCCTGCTCAGGCTAAAGGGCAACCCCAGCCACCTTCAGAGATGGCTGCTGACCTTCCCCTCCAAATTCTCCACAGTGGAGAAGCGGACTTCGTAGATGAGCAGAGGTCAGAGTATCCTCGTGAGGATGCCTTGTGGACACATCCACGCCTTTGACTTGGAGGGCAGTCCTGACCGGTCAACCGCTCTCAGCCAGATCCCCAGCTCCTGACCGGTCAACCACTCTCAGACAGTTCTCCAGCTCCGCTCTCAGCCAGTTCTCCAGCTTCGCTCTCAGCCAGTTCTCCAGCTCCGCTCTCAGCCAGTTCTCCAGCTCCGCTCTCAGCCAGTTCTCCAGCTTCACTCTCAGACAGTTCTCCAGCTCCACTCTCAGACAGTTCTCCAGCTCCGCTCTCAGCCAGTTCTCCAGCTTCGCTCTCAGCCAGTTCTCCAGCTCCGCTCTCAGCCAGTTCTCCAGCTTCGCTCTCAGCCAGTTCTCCAGCTCCGCTCTCAGCCAGTTCTCCAGCTCCGCTCTCAGCCAGTTCTCCAGCTCCTGACAGGTCAATCGCTCTCAGCCAGTTCTCCAGCTCCTGACCAGTCATTGGTTTATAGGAGCATATACCCACGTGCCATCTCCTCATAGGTTTATAGGAGCATATACCCACGTGCCATCTCCTCATAGGTTTATAGGAGCATATACCCACGTGCCATCTCCTCATAGGTTTATAGGAGCATATACCCACGTGCCATCTCCTCATAGGTTTATAGGAGTATATACCCACGTGCCATCTCCTCATAGGTTTATAGGAGCATATACCCACGTGCCATCTCCTCATTGGTTTATAGGAGTATATACCACGTGCCATCTCCTCAGGTTTATAGGAGCATATACCCACGTGCCATCTCCTCATTGGTTTATAGGAGTATATACCCACGTGCCATCTCCTCATAGGTTTATAGGAGCATATACCCACGTGCCATCTCCTCATTGGTTTATAGGAGTATATACCCACGTCCCATCTCCTCATTGGTTTATAGGAGTATATACCCACGTGCAATCTCCTCATTGGTTTATAGGAGTATATACCCACGTGCAATCTCCTCATTGGTTTATAGGAGTATATACCCACGTGCCATCTCCTCATTGGTATATAGGAGTATATACCCACGTGGGTGATTGAAAGATGAACTTAGGTCCACACTCTGGCCGGTTGTGGTAATGCTGTAAAGTTGGTTGCCGCCATATTAAGTCCAAAATAAGAAGAAGAAGCCTGAAGGAAGGAGGTGAGATCATTAGAAACCAATCTGGTCCACCGTTTTATCTGTGTATGAATTGTCGGTGTCGAGGATCTTGTGCATTTCAAGTAAAATAACAATGTTTATATCCCAGGACAACTGAGCTAGCAACAGAGAGCTAGCTCGCTAAAGTGCTATAAATGTTTATGGCTTTTTGACCTGTCCCCAAATGAAAATAATTGGTTCAGAGTTTGTTCTTATATTTCAACCTGTGTGTCCTGGTCGTGCTGGTGTGGGGGTATGACATCAACCTGTGTGTCCTGGTCGTGCTGGTGTGGGGGTATAGCATCAACCTGTGTGTCCTGGTCGTGCTGGTGTGGGGGTATAACATCAACCTGTGTGTCCTGGTCGTGCTGGTGTGGGGGTATAACATCAACCTATGTGTCCTGGTCGTGCTGGTGTGGGGGTATAACATCAACCTGTGTGTCCTGGTCGTGCTGGTATAATATCAACCTGTGTGTCCTGGCCGTGCTGGTGTGGGGGTATAACATCAACTTGTGTGTCCTGGTCGTGCTGGTGTGGGGGTATAACATCAACCTGTATGTCCTAAATCGTGCTGGTATAATATCAACCTGTGTGTCCTGGTCGTGCTGGTGTGGGGGTATAACATCAACCTGTGTGTCCTGGTGGTGCTGGTGTGGGGGTATAACATCAACCTGTGTGTCCTGGTCATGCTGGTGTGGGGTATAATATCAACCTGTGTGTCCTGGTCGTGCTGGTGTGGGGGTATGAAATCAACCTGTATGTCCTGGTCGTGCTGGTATAATATCAACCTGTGTGTCCTGGCCGTGCTGGTGAGGGGGTATAACATCAACATGTGTGTCCTGGTCGTGCTGGAATGGGGGTATAATATCAACCTGTGTGTCCTGGTCGTGCTGGTGTGGGGGTATAACATTAACCTGTTTGTCCTGGTCGTGCTGGTGTGGGGGTATAACATCAACCTGTATGTCCTAAATCGTGCTGGTATAATATCAACCTGTGTGTCCTGGTCGTGCTGGTGTGGGGGTATAACATCAACCTGTGTGTCCTGGTGGTGCTGGTGTGGGGGTATAACATCAACCTGTGTGTCCTGGTCGTGCTGGTGTGGGGTATAATATCAACCTGTGTGTCCTGGCCGTGCTGGTGTGGGGGTATGAAATCAACCTGTATGTCCTGGTCGTGCTGGTATAATATCAACCTGTGTGTCCTGGCCGTGCTGGTGAGGGGGTATAACATCAACATGTGTATCCTGGTCGTGCTGGAATGGGGGTATAATATCAACCTGTGTGTCCTGGTCGTGCTGGTGTGGGGGTATAACATCAACCTGTTTGTCCTGGTCGTGCTGGTGTGGGGGTATAACATCAACCTGTATGTCCTAAATCGTGCTGGTATAACATCAACCTGTTTGTCCTGGTCATGCTGGTGTGGGGGTATAACATCAACCTGTGTGTCCTGGTCGTGCTGGTGTGGGGGTATAACATCAACCTGTGTGTCCTGGTCGTGCTGGTGTGGGGGTATAACATCAACCTGTGTGTCCTGGTCGTGCTGGTGTGGGGGTATAATATCAACCTGTGTGTCCTCGTCGTGCTGGTGTGGGGGTATAACATCAACCTGTGTGTCCTGGTCGTGCTGGTGTGGGGGTATAACATCAACCTGTGTGTCCTGGTCGTGCTGGTGTGGGGGTATAACATCAACCTGTGTGTCCTGGTCGTGCTGTTGTGGGGGTATAACATCAACCTGTGTCCTGGTTGTGCTGGTGTGGGGTATAATACCAACCTGTGTGTCCTGGTCGTGCTGGTGTGGGGGTATAACATCAACCTATGTGTCCTGGTTGTGCTGGTGTGGGGGTATAACATCAACCTGTGTGTCCTGGTCGTTCTGGTGTGGGGGTATAACATCAACCTGTGTGTCATGATGGCATCTGGTGTGGGGGTATAACATCAACCTGTGTGTCCTGGTCGTGCTGGTGTGGCGGTATAACATCAACCTGTGTGTCCTGGTCGTGTTGGAATGGGGGTATAACATCAACCTGTGTGTCCTGGTCATGCTGGTGTGGGGGTATAACATCAACCTGTGTCCTGGTTGTGCTGGTGTGGGGTATAATACCAATCTGTGTGTCCTGGTCGTGCTGGTGTGGGGGTATAACATCAACCTGTGTGTCCTGGTCGTGCTGGTATAATATCAACCTGTGTGTCCTGGTTGTGCTGGTGTGGGGGTATAACATCAACCTGTGTGTCCTGGTCGTGCTGGTGTGGGGGTATAACATCAACCTGTGTGTCCTGGTCGTGCTGGTGTGGGGTATAACATCAACCTGTGTGTCCTGGTGGTGCTGGTGTGGGGGTATAACATCAACCCGTGTGTCCTGGTCGTGCTGGTGTGGGGTGTAACATCAACCTGTGTGTCCTGGTCGTGCTGGTATAACATCAACCTGTTTGTCCTGGTCGTGCTGGTGTGGGGGTATAACATCAACCTGTGTGTCCTGGTCGTGCTGGTGTGGGGGTATAATATCAACCTGTGTGTCCTGGTCGTGCTGGTATAACATCAACCTGCTTGTCCTGGTCGTGCTTGTGTGGGGGTATAACATCAACCTGTGTGTCCTGGTCGTGCTGGTGTGGGGGTATAACATCAACCTGTGTGTCCTGGTCGTGCTGGTATAACATCAACCTGTTTGTCCTGGTCGTGCTTGTGTGGGGGTATAACATCAACCTGTGTGTCCTGGTCGTGCTGGTGTGGGGGTATAATATTAACCTGTGTGTCCTGGTCGTGCTGGTGTGGGGGTATAACATCAACCTGTGTGTCCTGGTCGTGCTGGTGTGGGGGTATAACATCAACCTGTGTGTCCTGGTCGTGCTGGTGTGGGGGTATAACATCAACCTGTGTGTCCTGGTCGTGCTGGTGTGGGGGTATAACATCAACCTGTGTGTCCTGGTTGTGCTGGTGTGGGGGTATAACATCAACCTGTGTGTCCTGGTCGTGCTGGTGTGGGGGTATAACATCAACCTGTGTGTCCTGGTCGTGCTGGTGTGGGGGTATAACATCAACCTGTGTGTCCTGGTCGTGCTGGTGTGGGGGTATAACATCAACCTGTGTGTCCTGGTCGTGCTGGTGTGGGGGTATAACATCAACCTGTGTGTCCTGGTCATGCTGGTGTGGCGGTATAACATCAACCTGTGTGTCCTGGTCGTGCTGGTATAACATCAACCTGTTTGTCCTGGTCGTGCTTGTGTGGGGGTATAACATCAACCTGTGTGTCCTGGTCGTGCTGGTGTGGGGGTATAACATCAACCTGTGTGTCCTGGTCGTGCTGGTATAACATCAACCTGCTTGTCCTGGTCGTGCTTGTGTGGGGGTATAATATCAACCTGTGTGTCCTGGTCGTGCTGGTGTGGGGGTATAACATCAACCTGTGTGTCCTGGTCATGCTGGTGTGGGGGTATAATATCACCCTGTGTGTCCTGGTCGTGCTGGTGTGGGGGTTTCACATCAACCTGTTTTTTACGAAGCATGTGACAAATAAAAGTTGACTTGGAAACAGACTGTTCAGTGTCAGGGCCTGTCAGGTGGCTCCCCCTTGTGGCTATACAATATCATGATAGTTGAGGCAGAAGAAGATATTGTAAATAAACCTCCCCCAGTCCGTCTCACACCTCCCCTTCCAGCACACACACACTCACTCACTCTCAGTCTCTCTCAGCCCCCACACACACTCACTCTCAGTCTCTCTCAGCCCCCACACACACTCACTCTCAGTCTCTCTCAGCACACACACACACACTCACTCTCTCTCAGCACACACACACACACACACACACTCTCAGTCTCTCTCAGCACACACACACACACTCACTCTCAGTCTCTCAGCCCCCACACACACTCACTCTCTCTCAGCCCCCACACACACACACTCTCTCTCAGCACACACACACTCTCTCTCTCCCGCGGCGCTCACCAGAACAGACAACAACTTTGCTTCATGGCGGCGAGGCTCACCGGAGACTGGATCCAACCGGACTGTGATCTAACCGGACGGGCGCGAGCTGCAGAGGGATTCACTATGTACGTTTTTACCGGAGTTGTTTTGCTTTGTGATAAAACAATAATGTAGTTACGTGAACGATTTTAAGCATGAGTCTACTTGTCCCTCAAAAACAAGTTCATAGAGTAACTGTCTTTTTGGTAGACAGGCTACTGCTGGTTGAAAGACCGCAGTCATGTTTTGGTAGACAGGCTACTGCTGGTTGAATGACCGCAGTCATGTTTTGGTAGACAGGCTACTGTTGGATGAATGACCGCAGTCATGTTTTGGTAGATAGGCTACTGTTGGATGAATGACCACGGTCATGTTTTGGTAGAACAGTTGTTGAGTTGTTGACAGTTTTTGTCCAAGTTGTAATTGATTATGATTGTCGCACAAGTGCAACTCACGTGGGGAAAATACATGTTATGAAACTATTGAAATGAATCTGTGAATGTATCCTATTAGAATATTACCCAATAACTGCAGCTGATGAGATTAAACAACGTGTGGAATAGTTTACCATCAGTCATCTGTAATTCCATAGCCAGTCAGATAAGGGATAACATACTGTACCATTGTCCTGTAGCCAGACAGATAAGGGATAACATACTGTACCATTGTCCTGTAGCCAGACAGATAAGGGATAACATAATGTACCATTGTCCTGTAGCCAGACAGATAAGGGATAACATACTGTACCATTGTCCTGTAGCCAGACAGATAAGGGATAACATACTGTACCATTGTCCTGTAGCCAGTCAGATAAGGGATAACATACTGCACCATTGTCCTGTAGCCAGTCAGATAAGGGATAACATACTGTACCATTGTCCTGTAGTCAGACAGATAAGGGATAACATACTGTACCATTGTCCTGTAGCCAGTCAGATAAGGGATAACATACTGTACCATTGTCCTGTAGCCAGACAGATAAGGGATAACATACTGTACCATTGTCCTGTAGCCAGTCAGATAAGGGATAACATACTGTACCATTGTCCTGTAGCCAGACAGATAACATAGTGTACCATTGTCCTGTAGCCAGTCACATAAGGGGTAACATACTGTACCATTGTCCTGTAGCCAGACAGATAAGGGAAAACATACTGTACCATTGTCCTGTAGCCAGTCATATAAGGGATAACATACTGTACCATTGTCCTGTAGCCAGACAGATAACATACTGTACCATTGTCCTGTAGCCAGACAGATAAGGGATAACATACTGTACCATTGTCCTGTAGCCAGTCACATAAGGGATAACATACTGTACCATTGTCCTGTAGCCAGTCAGATAAAGGATAACATACTGAACCATTGTCCTGTAGCCAGACAGATAAGGGATAACATACTGTACCATTGTCCTGTAGCCAGACAGATAAGGGATGAGGATAACATACTGTACCATTGTCCTGGAGCCGGACAGATAAGAGATAACATACTGTACCATTGTCCTGTAGCCAGACAGATAAGGGATAACATACTGTACCATTGTCCTGTAGCCAGACAGATAAGGGATAACATACTGTACCATTGTCCTGTAGCCAGTCAGATAAGGGATGAGGATAACATACTGTACCATTGCCCTGTAGCCAGACAGATAAGGGATAACATACTGTACCATTGTCCTGGAGCCAGACAGATAAGAGATAACATACTGTACCATTGTCCTGTAGCCAGTCACATAAGGGATAACATACTGTACCATTGTCCTGTAGCCAGTCAGATAAGGGATAACATACTGTACCATTGTCCTGTAGCCAGACAGATAAGGGATAACATACTGTACCATTGTCCTGTAGCCAGTCAGATAAGGAATAACATACTGTACCATTGTCCTGTAGCCAGTCAGATAAGGGATAACATACTGTACCATTGTCCTGTAGCCAGTCAGATAAGGGATAGCATACTGTACCATTGTCCTGGAGTCAGACAGATAAGGGATAACATACTGTACCATTGTCCTGTAGCCAGTCAGATAAGGGATAACATAATGTACCATTGTCCTGTAGCCAGTCAGATAAGGGATAACATACTGTACCATTGTCCTGTAGCCAGTCAGATATGGGATAACATACTGTACCATTGTCCTGTAGCCAGACAGATAAGGGATAACATACTGTACCATTGTCCTGTAGCCAGTCACATAAGGGATAACATACTGTACCATTGTCCTGTAGCCAGTCAGATAAGGGATAACATACTGTACCATTGCCCTGTAGCCAGTCAGATAAGGGATAACATACTGTACCATTGCCCTGTAGCCAGACAGATAAGGGATGAGGATAACATACTGAACCATTGTCCTGTAGCCAGACAGATAAGGGATAACATACTGTACCATTGTCCTGTAGCCAGTCAGATAAGGGATAACATACTGAACCATTGGCCTGTAGCCAGTCAGATAAGGGATAACATACTGTACCATTGTCCTGTAGCCAGTCAGATAAGGGATAACATACTGTACCATTGTCCTGTAGCCAGTCAGATAAGGGATAACATACTGTACCATTGTCCTGTAGCCAGACAGATAAGGGATAACATACTGTACCATTGCCCTGTAGCCAGACAGATAAGGGATAACATACTGTACCATTGCCCTGTAGCCAGTCAGATAAGGGATAACATAATATACCATTGTCCTGTAGCCAGTCAGATAAGGGATAACATACTGTACCATTGTCCTGTAGCCAGACAGATAAGGGATAACATACTGTACCATTGTCCTGTAGCCAGACAGATAAGGGATAACATACTGTACCATTGTCCTGTAGCCAGACAGATAAGGGATAACATACTGTACCATTTTCCTGTAGCCAGACAGATAAGGGATAACATACTGTACCATTGTCCTGTAGCCAGTCAGATAAGGGATGAGGATAACATACTGTACCATTGCCCTGTAGCCAGACAGATAAGGGATAACATACTGTACCATTGCCCTGTAGCCAGTCAGATAAGGGATAACATAATATACCATTGTCCTGTAGCCAGTCAGATAAGGGATAACATACTGTACCATTGTCCTGTAGCCAGTCAGATATGGGATAACATACTGTACCATTGTCCTGTAGCCAGACAGATAAGGGATAACATACTGTACCATTGTCTTGTAGCCAGTCACATAAGGGATAACATACTGTACCATTGTCCTGTAGCCAGTCAGATAAGGGATAACATACTGTACCATTGCCCTGTAGCCAGTCAGATAAGGGATAACATACTGTACCATTGCCCTGTAGCCAGACAGATAAGGGATGAGGATAACATACTGAACCATTGTCCTGTAGCCAGACAGATAAGGGATAACATACTGTACCATTGTCCTGTAGCCAGTCAGATAAGGGATAACATACTGTACCATTGTCCTGTAGCCAGTCAGATAAGGGATAACATACTGTACCATTGTCCTGTAGCCAGTCAGATAAGGGATAACATACTGTACCATTGTCCTGTAGCCAGACAGATAAGGGATAACATACTGTACCATTGCCCTGTAGCCAGACAGATAAGGGATAACATACTGTACCATTGCCCTGTAGCCAGTCAGATAAGGGATAACATAATATACCATTGTCCTGTAGCCAGTCAGATAAGGGATAACATACTGTACCATTGTCCTGTAGCCAGACAGATAAGGGATAACATACTGTACCATTGTCCTGTAGCCAGACAGATAAGGGATAACATACTGTATCATTGTCCTGTAGCCAGACAGATAAGGGATAACATACTGTACCATTTTCCTGTAGCCAGACAGATAAGGGATAACATACTGTACCATTGTCCTGTAGCCAGTCAGATAAGGGATGAGGATAACATACTGTACCATTGCCCTGTAGCCAGACAGATAAGGGATAACATACTGTACCATTGCCCTGTAGCCAGTCAGATAAGGGATAACATACTGTACCATTGTCCTGTAGCCAGACAGATAAGGGATAACATACTGTATCATTGTCCTGTAGCCAGACAGATAAGGGATAACATACTGTACCATTGTCCTGTAGCCAGACAGATAAGGGATAACATACTGTACCATTGTCCTGTAGCCAGACAGATAAGGGATAACATACTGTACCATTGTCCTGTAGTCAGACAGATAAGGGATAACATACTGTACCATTGTCCTGTAGCCAGTCAGATAGGGGATAACATACTGTACCATTGTCCTGTAGCCAGACAGATAAGGGATGAGGATAACATACTGTACCATTGTCCTGTAGCCAGTCAGATAAGGGATAACATACTGTACCATTGTCCTGTAGCCAGTCAGGTAAGGGATAACATACTGTACCATTGGGGGAGCAGGGTGGTGGTTGGGGGGGTTTTGCAACTCAATGTTAGGACGGTGTTCTTAATGTTTTGTCCAGTCAGTGTACATGTGATATCTGTTGTGTTGTCTCTTGTCTTCAGGCTAGGGAAGAGAGGGATATTAGTGGTCCTGCTATCTGTTGTGTTTTCTCTTGTCTTCAGGCTAGGGAAGAGAGGGATATTAGTGGTCCTGCTATCGGTGGCTGTAGGGGTCTACCTCCTCCCCTCACCCATAAACCCTCAGCCTTACATGTAAGTACAGACGCACCACACCGGCTCTGATGCTCGTCGGCTTGCAAACTAATACTCACGTCCGTAGCCATGAAGTGCTTTGAAAGGCTGGTCATGGCTCACATCAACACCATCATCCCAGAAACACTAGAGCCACCCTCATTTGCATACCGCCCCGACAAATCCACAGATGATGCAATCTCTATTGCACTCCACCCTGCCCTTTCCCACCTGGACAAAAGGAACACCTACGTGAGAATGCTATTCACTGACTACAGCTCAGCGTTCAACACCATAGTGCCCTCAAAGCTCATCACTAAGCTAAGTAACCTGGGACTAAACACCTCCCTCTGCAACTGGATCCTGGACTTCCTGACGGGCCGCCCCTAGGTGATAAGGGTAGGTAACAACACATCCGCCACGCTGATCCTCAACACGGGGGCCCCTCAGGGGTGCGTGCTCAGTCCCCTCCTGTACTCCCTGTTCACTCACTGCCAGGCATGACTCCTACACCATCATTAAGTTTGCAGATGACACAACAGTGGTAGGCCTGATCACCGACAACGATGAGACAGCCTATAGGGAGGAGATCAGAGACCTGGCCGTGTGGTGCCAGGACAATAACTCTCTCTCAACGTGATCAAGACTAAGGAGATGATTGTGGACTACAGAAAAAGGAGGACTGAGCACACCCCCATTCTCATCAACGGGGGCTGTAGTGGATTAGGTTGAGAGCTTCAAGTTCCTTGATGTCCACATCAACAACAAATTAACATGGTCCAAACACACCAAGACAGTCGTGAAGCGGGCACAACAAAGCCTATTCCCCCTCAGGAGACTGAAAAGATTTTGCATGGGTCCTGAGATCCTCAAAAGTTCTACAGCTGCGAGAGTTGCATCACCGCCAGACTTGCTATTCTGGTACTGCTTGCCGTGCGGTAGCAGAGAGAACAGTCTGTGACTAGGGTGGCTGGTTGCAACACCGCCTGGTAATGCAACTGCTCGACTTCCGACCACAAGGCACTTCAGAGGGTAGTGCGTACGACCTAGTACATCACTGGGGCCAAGCTTCCTGCTTTCCAGGACCTCTATACCATGCGGAGCCAGAGGAAGGCCCTAAAAATGGTCAAAGGCCCCAGCCACCCTAGTCACAGACTGTTCCCTCTGCTACCGCACGGCAAGCAGTGCCAGAATAGCAAGTCTGGATCCAATCAGGCTCCTTAACAGCTTCTACCCCAAGCCATCAGGCTCCTTAACAGCTTCTACCCCCAAGCCATCAGACTGCTGAACAGCTTCTACCCCCAAGCCATCAGACTGCTGAACAGCTTCTACCCCCAAGCCATCAGACTGCTGAACAGCTTCTACCCCCAAGCCATCAGACTGCTGAACAGCTTCTACCTCCAAGCCATCAGACTGCTGAACAGCTTCTACCCCCAAGCCATCAGGCTGCTGAACAGCTTCTACCTCCAAGCCATCAGACTGCTGAACAGCTTCTACCCCCAAGCCATCAGACTGCTGAACAGCTTCTACCCCCAAGCCATCAGACTGCTGAACAGCTTCTACCCCCAAGCCATCAGACTGCTGAACAGCTTCTACCCCCAAGCCATCAGGGCTGCCAAACAGCTTCTACCCCCAAGCCATCAGACTGCCGAACAGCTTCTACCCCCAAGCCATCAGACTGCTGAACAGCTTCTACCCCCAAGCCATCAGACTGCCAAACAGCTTCTACCCCCAAGCCATCAGACTGCCGAACAGCTTCTACCCCCAAGCCATCAGACTGCTGAACAGCTTCTACCCCCAAGCCATCAGACTGCTGAACAGCTTCTAAACAGTTAATCAAACTGGACTATTTACATTGATGCCCTTTATGTTTACGCTGTTGCTACTTGCTGTTTATTATCTATGCATAGTCACATGTACATATTACCTCCACTAACCTGTACCCCCACACATTGACTCAGTACAGGTACCACCTGTATATAGCCTCATTACTAACCTGTACCCCCACACATTGACTCAGTACAGGTGCCCCCTGTATATAGCCTCATTGCTAACCTGTACCCCCACACATTGACTCAGTACAGGTACCATCTGTATTTAGCCTCATTACTAACCTGTACCCCCACACATTGACTCTGTACAGGTACCACCTGTATATAGCCTCATTACTAACCTGTACCCCCACACATTGACTCAGTACAGGTACCCCCTGTATATAGCCTCATTACTAACCTGTACCCCCACACATTGACTCAGTATAGGTACCACATTACTAACCTGTATCCCCACACATTGACTCGGTACAGGTACCACCTGTATATAGCCTCGTTATTGTTATTTTATTGTGTAGGGGGTTAAGGGTTATTTGAGTTGAAGGGTTGTGTTTTGAGACAGGTTGGTGTTTTCAGAGGGAAACAGTTTAGGGGTTAAGGGTTAAAGGTTATTGTCTGTCAGTTTAGGGGTTAAAGGTTATTGTCTGTCAGTTTAGGGGTTAAAGGTTATTGTCTGTCAGTTTAGGGGTTAAAGGTTATTGTCTGTCAGTTTAGGGGTTAAAGGTTATTGTCTGTCAGTTTAGGGGTTAAAGGTTATTGTCTGTCAGTTTAGGGGTTAAAGGTTATTGTCTGTCAGTTTAGGGGGTAAAGGGTTAAAGAATTATTGTCTGTCAGATTCAAGGGACCCCCTCCGCTCCTGGAGGGCCCACTGGCTGTCAACACCAGACTACAGAACGGGCGTAGGCTGTTCACTGGACAACTGCATGGACCAGAATCCTTCACTGCGGACCAGGAGGGTAAGAACTCTTGTCTGAGTTGTTTTTCATCCAGCATGTTTTAATTGAATCCTGTCTGTTGGTCTTTCATTCAGCATGTTTTAATTGAATCCTGTCTGTTGGTCTTTCATCCAGCATGTTTTAATTGAATCCTGTCTGTTGGTCTTTCATCCACCTCCTCAGTGTTTATATGACATTTGACTGGAAATACCTTTTCAGAACACTGTGGCCTGTCTGACCCCTGACCTCTAACCCCTGGTGTCTCCTAGGTAACGTGTACACAGGGACGGTGGATGGGAAGCTGTGGAGGATCCATCAGGAGACTCTAACCCTCATCACCCACATGGGACAGGACTTACAGGAGTGTGGTCAGTAACTAACTAACTAACTAACTAACTAACTAACTAACTAACTAACTAACCCTAACTCATCACCCACATGGGACAGGACTTACAGGAGTGTGGTCAGTAACTAACTAACTAACTAACTAACTAACCAACCCTAATGCTAACTAACCAACCCTAACGCTAACTAACCAACCCTAACTCATCCACCACATGGGACAGGACTTACAGGAGTGTGGTCAGTAACTAACTAACTAACCAACCCTAACGCTAACTAACTAACCAACCCTAACGCTAACTAACTACCCAACCCTAACGCTAACTAACCAACCCTAACGCTAACTAACCCTAACTCATCCACCACATGGGACAGGACTTACAGGAGTGTGGTCAGTAACTAACTAACTGAGCAGCACTCCCCTTACTATATTACCTCACGCTGAGCAGCACTCCCCCTACTGTATTACCTCACGCTGAGCAGCACTCCCCCTATTGTATTACCTCACGCTGAGCAGCACTCCCCCTACTATATTACCTCACGCTGAGCAGCACTCCCCCTACTGTATTACCTCACGCTGAGCAGCACTCCCCCTACTGTATTACCTCACGCTGAGCAGCTCTCCCCCTACTGTATTACCTCACGCTGAGCAGCACTCCCCCTATTGTATTACCTCACGCTGAGCAGCACTCCCCCTACTATATTACCTCACGCTGAGCAGCACTCCCCCTACTGTATTACCTCACGCCGAGCAGCACTCCCCCTACTGTATTACCTCACGCTGAGCAGCACTCCCCTTACTGTATTACCTCACGCTGAGCAGCACTCCCCCTACTGTATTACCTCACGCTGAGCAGCACTCCCCCTACTGTATTACCTCACGCTGAGCAGCACTCCCCTACTGTATTACCTCACGCTGAGCAGCACTCCCCTACTGTATTACCTCCCGCCGAGCAGCACTCCCCCTACTGTATTACCTCACGCTGAGCAGCACTCCCCCTACTGTATTACCTCACGCTGAACAGCACTCTCCCTACTGTATTACCTCACGCTGAGCAGCACTCCCCTTACTGTATTACCTCACGCTGAGCAGCACTCCCCCTACTGTATTACCTCACGCTGAGCAGCACTCCCCCTACTGTATTACCTCACGCTGAGCACCAGTCCCCCTACTGTATTACCTCACGCTGAGCAGCACTCCCCCTACTGTATTACCTCACGCTGAGCAGCACTCCCCCTACTGTATTACCTCACGCTGAGCACCAGTCCCCCTACTGTATTACCTCACGCTGAGCAGCACTCCCCCTACTGTATTACCTCACGCTGAGCAGCACTCCCCTACTGTATTACCTCACGCTGAGCAGCACTCCCCTACTGTATTACCTCCCACTCCCCCTACTATATTACCTCACGCTGAGCAGCACTCCCCCTACTGTATTACCTCACGCTGAGCAGCACTCCCCCTACTGTATTACCTCACGCTGAGCAGCACTCCCCCTACTGTATTACCTCCCACTCCCCCTACTGTATTACCTCACGCTGAGCAGCACTCCCCCTACTGTATTACCTCACGCTGAGCAGCACTCCCCCTACTGTATTACCTCCCACTCCCCCTACTGTATTACCTCACGCTGAGCAGCACTCCCCCTACTGTATTACCTCACGCTGAGCAGCACTCCCCTACTGTATTACCTCCCACTCCCCCTACTGTATTACCTCACGCTGAGCAGCACTCCCCCTACTGTATTACCTCCCACTCCCCCTACTGTATTACCTCACGCTGAGCAGCACTCCCCTACTGTATTACCTCACGCTGAGCAGCACTCCCCCTACTGTATTACCTCACGCTGAGCAGCACTCCCTACTGTATTACCTCACGCTGCACCTCCCCCTACTGTATTACCCTCACGCTGAGCAGCACTCCCCCTACTGTATTACCTCACGCTGAGCAGCACTCCCCCTACTGTATTACCTCACGCTGCACCTCCCCCTACTGTATTACCTCACGCTGAGCAGCACTCCCTCTACTGTATTACCTCACGCTGAGCATCACTCCCCCTACTGTATTACCTCACGCTGAGCAGCCCTCCCCCTAGTGTATTACCTCACGCTGAGCAGCACTCCCCCTACTGTATTACCTCACGCTGAGCAGCACTCCCCCTACTGTATTACCTCACGCTGAGCAGCACTCCCCCTACTGCATTACCTCACGCTGAGCAGCACTCCCCCTACTGTATTACCTCACGCTGCACCTCCCCCTACTGTATTACCTCACGCTGAGCAGCACTCCCCCTACTGTATTACCTCACGCTGAGCAGCACTCCCCCTACTGTATTACCTCACGCTGAGCAGCACTTCCCTCTACTGTATTACCTAACGCTGCACTTCCCCTAGCTCACAGTTCTTCATGGATACCTGGCTAGCTAACAATTCTTCATGTCTATCTGGCTAGCTGACAGCAGTAGGAGTGTGGTCAGTAATTATAGCAGGCTTATTGATGTATGATTGAATCTGTCTGGGATCTACAGGGCTGTGTTCAGTTCAGTAGGTATGGAACAGGTGAGAAAACATTTAGAAAAGGAGGAGGACCTGAATATTTCAGATGTTCTACTGGACCCGTGGAACACTGACTCTTCTGTTGGGAAGTGTTTAGATGTGTGAACGTGTTCTGTTCAGATCTCTGTTGATGTGGCCGGCAGCCGATTGTCTTCCTCTGAGCTCTGGCCAAAAAGATGTTTGTGTGTGTGCCAGGTTGTGTGTGTGTGTGTGCCAGGTTGTGTGTGTGTGTGTGTGCCAGGTTGTGTGTGTGTGTGCCAGGTTGTGTGTGTGTGTGCCAGGTTGTGTGTGTGTGTGTGTGTCAGGTTGTGTGTGTTCCAGGTTGTGTGTGTGTGTGTGTGTCAGGTTGTGTGTGTTCCAGGTTGTGTGTGTGTGTGTGTGTGTGTGTGTGTGTGTGTGTGTGTGTGTGTGTGTGTGTGTGTGTGTGTGTGTCAGGTTGTGTGTGTGTGTGCCAGGTTGTGTGTGTGTGTGCCAGGTTGTGTGTGTGTGCCAGGTTGTGTGTGTGTGTGCCAGGTTGTGTGTGTGTGTGCCAGGTTGTGTGTGTGTGTGCCAGGTTGTGTGTGTGTGTGCCAGGTTGTGTGTTTGTGTGTGCCAGGTTGTGTGTGTGTGTGTGCCAGGTTGTGTGTGTGTGTGTGCCAGGTTGTGTGTGTGTGTGTGTGTGCCAGGTTGTGTGCGTTCCAGGTTGTGTGTGTGTGTGTGTGTGTGTGTGTGTGTGTGTCAGGTTGTGTGTGTGTGTGTGTCAGGTTGTGTGTGTGTGTGTGTCAGGTTGTGTTAGAGACCGTCTAGTACATCTCTAGAAATCCTCTGATGTTGTTCCAGACTGGGGAGACCGAGAGACCGAAAGAGGGCAGGACAGACTGTGATGTTATCTCTGTTGGTCCTCTAGGTAGCAGGACAGACTGTGATATCTCTGTTGGTCCTCTAGGTAGCAGGACAGACTGTGATGTTATCTCTGTTGGTCCTCTAGGTAGCAGGACAGACTGAGATGTTATCTCTGTTGGTCCTCTAGGTAGCAGGACAGACTGAGATGTTATCTCTGTTGGTCCTCTAGGTAGCAGGACAGACTGAGATGTTATCTCTGTTGGTCCTCTAGGTAGCAGGACAGACTGTGATGTTATCTCTGTTGGTCCTCTCGGTAGCAGGACAGACTGTGATGTTATCTCTGTTGGTCCTCTAGGTAGCAGGACAGACTGTGATGTTATCTCTGTTGGTCCTCTAGGTAGCAGGACAGACTGTGATGTTATCTCCGTTGGTCCTCTAGGTAGCAGGACAGACTGTGATGTTATCTCTGTTGGTCCTCTAGGTAGCAGGACAGTCTGTGATGTTATCTCTGTTGGTCCTCTAGGTAGCAGGACAGACTGTGATGTTATCTCTGTTGGTCCTCTCGGTAGCAGGACAGACTGTGATGTTATCTCTGTTGGTCCTCTCGGTAGCAGGACAGACTGTGATGTTATCTCTGTTGGTCCTCTAGGTAGCAGGACAGACTGTGATGTTATCTCTGTTGGTCCTCTAGGTAGCAGGACAGACTGTGATGTTATCTCTGTTGGTCCTCTAGGTAGCAGGACAGACTGTGATGTTATCTCTGTTGGTCCTCTAGGTAGCAGGACAGACTGTGATGTTATCTCTGTTGGTCCTCTTGGTAGCAGGACAGACTGTGATGTTATCTCTGTTGGTCCTCTAGGTAGCAGGACAGACTGTGATGTTATCTCTGTTGGTCCTCTTGGTAGCAGGACAGACTGTGATGTTATCTCTGTTGGTCCTCTAGGTAGCAGGACAGACTGTGATGTTATCTCTGTTGGTCCTCTAGGTAGCAGGACAGACTGTGATGTTATCTCTGTTGGTCCTCTAGGTAGCAGGACAGACTGTGATGTTATCTCTGTTGGTCCTCTAGGTAGCAGGACAGACTGTGATGCTATCTCTGTTGGTCCTCTCGGTAGCAGGACAGACTGTGATGTTATCTCTGTTGGTCCTCTAGGTAGCAGGACAGACTGTGATGTTATCTCTGTTGGTCCTCTAGGTAGCAGGACAGACTGTGATGTTATCTCTGTTGGTCCTCTAGGTAGCAGGACAGACTGTGATGTTATCTCTGTTGGTCCTCTAGGTAGCAGGACAGACTATGAGCCAGTCTGTGGTCGTCCTCATGGTGTGCGGTTGGACAGTGGTGGTCAGCTGATCGTAGCTGACTCCTACTTTGGGCTGTTTTCTGTTGACCCCCAGACTGGACACAAGACCCTGCTACTGGACAGCAAGACAGGTAACGTCCCCTATCCACAGACTGGACACAAGACCCTGCGACTGGACAGCAAACAAGGTCTGATCATTCACAGTCTAACCCCAAACCTGAACTCTGACTGGACAGCAGGTCTGACAGTCTAACCTTAACTCTGACTGGACAGCAGGTCTGACAGTCTAACCTTAACTCTGACTGGACAGCAGGTCTGACAGTCTAACCTTAACTCTGACTGGACAGCAGGTCTGACAGTCTAACCTTAACTCTGACTGGACAGCAGGTCTGACAGTCTAACCTTAACTCTGACTGGACAGCAGGTCTGACAGTCTAACCCCAAACCTTAACTCTGACTGGACAGCAGGTCTGACAGTCTAACCCCTAACCTTAACTCTGACTAGACAGCAGGTCTGACAGTCTAACCTTAACTCTGACTGGACAGCAGGTCTGACAGTCTAACCCCTAACCTTAACTCTGACTGGACAGCAGGTCTGACAGTCTAACCCCTAACCTTAACTCTGACTGGACAGCAGGTCTGACAGTCTAACCTTAACTCTGACTGGATAGCAGGTCTGACAGTCTAACCCCTAACCTTAACTCTGTCAGACCTGCTGTCCAGTCAGAGTTAAGGTTAGGGGTTAGACTGTCAGACCTGCTGTCCAGTCAGTCTAACCCCTAACCTTAACTCTGACTGGACAGCAGGTCTGACAGTCTAACCCCTAACCTTAACTCTGATTGGACAGCAGGTCTGACAGTCTAACCCCTAACCTTAACTCTGATGAGACAGCAGGTCTGACAGTCTAACCTTAACTCTGATTGGACAGCAGGTCTGACAGTCTAACCTTAACTCTGACTGGACAGCAGGTCTGACAGTCTAACCCCTAACCTTAACTCTGATTGGACAGCAGGTCTGACAGTCTAACCCCTAACCTAAACTCTGACTGGACAGCAGGTCTGACAGTCTAACCCCTAACCTTAACTCTGATGAGACAGCAGGTCTGACAGTCTAACCCCTAACCTTAACTCTGACTGGACAGCAGGTCTGACAGTCTAACCCCTAACCTTAACTCTGACTGGACAGCAGGTCTGACAGTCTAACCTTAACTCTGATGAGACAGCAGGTCTGACAGTCTAACCCCTAACCTTAACTCTGATTGGACAGCAGGTCTGACAGTCTAACCCCTAACCTAAACTCTGACTGGACAGCAGGTCTGACAGTCTAACCTTAACTCTGACTGGACAGCAGGTCTGACAGTCTAACCTTAACTCTGATTGGATAGCAGGTCTGACAGTCTAACCTTAACTCTGACTGGACAGCAGGTCTGACAGTCTACCCCCTAACCTTAACTCTGACTGGACAGCAGGTCTGACAGTCTAACCCCTAACCTTAACTCTGACTAGACAGCAGGTCTGACAGTCTAACCCCTAACCTTAACTCTGACTGGACAGCAGGTTCTAACATATAGAATTGTTTTAAGATGGTCATAACAGGGATTATTTAGCTATTTGAAATGTAATTTTAGGACCTTTAAGGTATAAATATATACATATAAACATACACTGGGGAGAACAAGTATTTGACACCATGCCGATGTTGCAGGTTTTCCTACTTACAAAGCATGTAGAGGTCTGTAATTTTTATCATAGGTACACTTTAACTGTGAGAGACGGAATCAAAAATCCAGAAAATCACATTGTATGATTTTTAAGTAATGCCTCCAAGAACACAGTGGCCTCCATCATTCTTAAATGGAAGAAGTATGGAACCACCAAGACTCTTCCTAGAGCTGGCCAGCCAGCCAAACTGAGCAATAGGGGGAGAAGAGCCTTGGTATTGGAGGTGACTGAGAACCCACTGGTCACTCTGACAGAGCTCCAGAGCTCCTTTGAGGAGATGGGATAACCTTCCAGAAGGACAACCATTTCTGCAGCACTCCACCAATCAGGCCTTATGGAGTTTGCAAAAAGGCACCTAAAGGACTCTCAGACCATGAGAAACAAGATGAAACCTCGGATGAAATCAAGATTGAACTCTTTGGCCTGAATGCCAAGCGTCACATCTGGAGGAAACCTGGCACAATCCCTACGGTGAAGCATGGTGGTGGCAGCGTCATGCTTGTGGGGATGTTTTTCAGTGGCAGGGACATGAAGACTAGTCAGGATCGAGGGAAAGATATACGGAGCAAAGTACAGAACGGAGCATATCTCTGGAGAGACCTGAAAATAGCTATGCAGCGACACTCCCCATCCAACCTGACAGCGCTGGAGAGGATCTGCAGAGAAGAATGGGAGATCCTCCCCAAACACAGGTGTGCCAAGCTTGTAGCATCTTATCTAAGAAGACTCAAGGCTGTAATCTCTGACAAAGGTGCTTCAACAAAGTACTGAATAAAGGGTCTGAATACTTATGTAAATGTGATATTTCCATATTTTATTTGTAGTAAATTATCAAAAATGTTTTTGCTTTGTCATTATGGGTTATTGTGATGTCATTATGGGTTATTGTGATGTCATTATGGGTTGTTGTGGTGTCATTATGGGGCATTGTGTGTTGATTGAGTGGATTTAAAAATATATATATATTTTATAATAAGGCTATAAAGCAACAAAATGTGGTAAAAGTCTTGTGAGGCTAATGTACATCCAGTTAACTAATGTAATATCTTTGTGCTCTAGGAGCTGACGGGGTTCCGTTTGCGTTCCTGAACGGCTTGGAGATCTCCTCTCAGACTGGGATCATTTACTTTACGGACTCCTCCTCTCGCTGGGGACGACGGCACGTCAAACTAGAGGTCTGTCGCTCTGTACTCCTACAAATCACCCTTCTTTATACGCTCTATAACCCCTGACTTCTAACGTCTAGGTGATAGAGACCAACGCTCTGGGTCGTCTCCTGACCTTTGACCCCTTGTCAGGGCGTGTGGGTGTCCTACTGGATGGTCTCTACATGCCCAATGGCATCGCCCTGTCACCTGACGAGAGCTTCCTGCTGCTAGCCGAGACCAGCATCGGGTGTATCCTCAGGTACACACACACACACACTAACGGAGGACAATGTTTTCCATAGTAACTGTCCTTCCTGTGTTTTTCCTTTTAACATGTAAATATCATTGTGTTATCAGAGGTGGCTGATCAGCAGGACAGAGGAACCCTCACAGTACAGAAAGGCCTTTTTGTCATAGAACAATCATTGTCCTCCCTCCCTCCAGATACTGGCTGAAAGGCCTTTTGTTTGAATGACTCATGGTTCCTTTTCTCTCTCTACCTCTGTAGGTACTGGCTGAAAGGCCCCAAGGCTGGCACCAAGGAGGTCATCATGAACAATATGCCCGGTTACCCTGACAACATCCGCCTTAGCGACCGTGGAACCTTCCTGGTTGGCCTAACGACCACACGCTTCAGGAAGCTCATGCCTCCATTCCTGGACCTGATTGGTCCGTACCCAGCGGTCAAACGCTTTCTGGCTAAGGTTAGTTTCACCATCATCATCATCATCATCAATGTGTTGTAGACCTCTCTCCCAGGCCCCTGTGTGGTAGACCTCTCTCCCAGGCCCCTCCCTGTGTGGTAGACCTCTCTCCCAGGCCCCTGTGTGGTAGACCTCTCTCCCAGGCCCCTGTGTGGTAGACCTCTCTCCCAGGCCCCTGTGTTGTAGACCTCTCTCCCAGGCCCCTGTGTGGTAGACCTCTCTCCCAGGCCCCTGTGTTGTAGACCTCTCTCCCAGGCCCCTGTGTTGTAGACCTCTCTCCCAGGCCCCTGTGTTGTAGACCTCTCTCCCAGGCCCCTGTGTGGGAGACCTCTCCCAGGCCCCTGTGTGGGAGACCTCTCTCCCCAGGCCCCTGTGTGGGAGACCTCTCTCCCAGGCCCCTGTGTGGTAGACCTCTCTCCCAGGCCCCTGTGTGGTAGACCTCTCCCAGGCCCCTGTGTTGTAGACCTCTCTCCCAGGCCCCTGTGTGGTAGACCTCTCTCCCAGGCCCGTGTGGTAGACCTCTCTCCCAGGCCCCTGTGTGGTAGACCTCTCTCCCAGGCCCCTCCCTGTGTGGTAGACCTCTCTCCCAGGCCCCTGTGTTGTTGACCTCTCTCCCAGGCCCCTCCCTGTGTGGTAGACCTCTCTCCCAGGCCCCTGTGTGGTAGACCTCTCTCCCAGGCCCCTGTGTGGTAGACCTCTCTCCCAGGCCCCTGTGTTGTAGACCTATCTCCCAGGCCCCTGTGTGGTAGACCTCTCTCCCAGGCCCCTGTGTGGTAGACCTCTCTCCCAGGCCCCTGTGTTGTAGACCTCTCTCCCAGGCCCCTCCCTGTGTTGTAGACCCTCTCCCAGGCCCCTCCCTGTGTTGTAGACCTCTCTCCCAGGCCCCTGTGTGGTAGACCCTCTCCCAGGCCCCTGTGTGGTAGACCTCTCTCCCAGGCCCTGTGTTGTAGACCTATCTCCCAGGCCCCTGTGTGGTAGACCTCTCCCAGGCCCCTGTGTGGTAGACCTCTCTCCCAGGCCCCTGTGTGGTAGACCTCTCTCCCAGGCCCCTGTGTGGTAGACCTCTCTCCCAGGCCCCTCCCTGTGTGGTTGACCTCTCTTCCAGGCCCCTCCCTGTGTTGTTGACCTCTCTCCCAGGCCCCTCCCTGTGTGGTAGACCTCTCTCCCAGGCCCCTGTGTGGTAGACCTCTCTCCCAGGCCCCTGTGTGGTAGACCTCTCTCCCAGGCCCCTCCCTGTGTGGTTGACCTCTCTCCCAGGCCCCTCCCTGTGTGGTAGACCTCTCTCCCAGGCCCCTCCCTGTGTTGTTGACCTCTCTCCCAGGCCCCTCCCTGTGTTGTTGACCTCTCTCCCAGGCCCCTCCCTGTGTTGTTGACCTCTCTCCCAGGCCCCTCCCTGTGTTGTTGACCTCTCTCCCAGGCCCCTCCCTGTGTTGTTGACCTCTCTCCCAGGCCCCTCCCTGTGTGGTAGACCTCTCTCCCAGGCCCCTCCCTGTGTTGTTGACCTCTCTCCCAGGCCCCTCCCTGTGTTGTTGACCTCTCCCCCAGGCCCCTGTGTGGTAGACCTCTCTCCCAGGCCCCTGTGTTGTTGACCTCTCTCCCAGGCCCCTCCCTGTGTGGTAGACCTCTCTCCCAGGCCCCTGTGTGGTAGACCTCTCTCCCAGGCCCCTCCCTGTGTTGTAGACCTCTCTCCCAGGCCCCTCCCTGTGTTGTAGACCTCTCTCCCAGGCCCCTGTGTGGTCTTTGTTCCAGGCTGCAGTGAGACTAGAGAGAGTAATCTGAGAGGACAGAGAGCCTCCATCAAGAGATGATTCAGACAGCAACATGATACAGTGCCTTGTTAAAATATTCACCCCCGTTGCCGTTTTTCCTATTTTGTTACATTACAACCTGTAATTTAAATAGATTTGTATTTGGATTGCATGTAATGGACCTACACAAATTAGTTCAAATTGGTGAAGTGAAATGAAAATAACTTCAATAAATTCAAAAGAAATTCAAAAGGAAAAGTGGTATGTGCATATGTATTCAGCCCCTTCGCTATGAAGCCCCTACATAAGATCTGGTGCAACCAATTACCTTCAGAAGTCACATCATTAGTTCAATAAAGTCCACCTGTGTGCAATCGAAGTGTCACATGATCTACGTATATACAGATCAGGGTTGGATTATAAAAAAGCACCATTAAATCCATTATAAAAAAATGGAAAGAATATGGCAACACAACAAACCTGCCAAGAGAGGGCCGCCCACCACAACTCACAGACCAGGCAAGGAGGGCATTAATCAGAGAGGAAACAAAGAGACCAAAGATAACCCTGAAGGAGCTGCAAAGCTTTACAGCAGAGATGGGAGTATCTGTCCATAGGAAAACTTTAAGCCATACACTCCACAGAGCTGGGCTTTACAGAAGAGTGGCCAGGAAAAAAAGCCATTGCTTCAAGAAAAAATAAGCAAATATGTTTGGTGTTCGCCAAAGGGCATGTGGGAGACTCCCCAAACATATGGAAGAAGGTACTCTGGTTAGATGAGACTAAAATGTAGCTTTTTGGCCATCAAGGAAAACGCTATGCCTGGCGCAATCCCAATCCCAAGATAAATACAATAGATAATTCAGACAGCAACATGGTGTTCTAGAGGAGACAAATACAAGAGATAATTCAGACAGCAACATGGTGTTCTAGAGGAAATAAATGCAAGAGATAATTCAAACAGCAACATGGTGTTCTAGTAGAGATAAATACAAGAGATAATTCAGACAGCAACATGGTGTTCTAGTAGAGAAAAATACAAGAGATAATTCAGACAGCAACATGGTGTTCTCGAGGAGATAAATACTATAGATAATTCAGACAGCAACATGGTGTTCTAGTAGAGAAAAATACAAGAGATAATTCAGACAGCAACATGGTGTTCTAGAGGAAATAAATACAAGAGATAATTCAGACAGCAACATGGTGTTCTAGTAGAGATAAATACAAGAGATAATTCAGACAGCAACATGGTGTTCTAGAGGAGATAAATACAAGACATAATTCAGACAGCAACATGGTGTTCTAGAGGAGAAAAATACAAGACATAATTCAGACAGCAACATGGTGTTCTCGAGGAGAAAAATACAAGACATAATTCAGACAGCAACATGGTGTTCTAGTAGAGATAAATACAAGAGATAATTCAGACAGCAACATGGTGTTCTAGAGGAGATAAATACAAGACATAATTCAGACAGCAACATTGTGTTCTAGAGGAGAAAAATACAAGAGATAATTCAGACAGCAACATGGTGTTCTCGAGGAGAAAAATACAAGACATAATTCAGACAGCAACATGGTGTTCTAGTAGAGATAAATACAAGAGATAATTCAGACAGCAACATGGTGTTCTAGAGGAGATAAATACAAGACATAATTCAGACAGCAACATTGTGTTCTAGAGGAGAAAAATACAAGAGATAATTCAGACAGCAACATGGTGTTCTAGAGGACATAAATACAAGACATAATTCAGACAGCAACATTGTGTTCTAGAGGACATAAATACAAGACATAATTCAGACAGCAACATGGTGTTCTAGAGGACATAAATACAAGACATAATTCAGATAGCAACATGGTGTTCTAGAGGACATAAATACAAGACATAATTCAGATAGCAACATGGTGTTCTAGAGGAGATAATGTATGTAAACAGTACTGTTCTGGAATGTACGATGCTATAGTAATATTATAGTACAGTGGTATAATACTAATAGTAAAGTCTGTACCCTTTGTGTTCTGGTGGATGTTTCCAGGAATATACACTTAGTGGACAAAACATTAGGAACACCTGCTCTTTCCATGACATAGACTGACCAGGTGAATCCAGGTGAAAGCTATGATCCCTTTTTATTTTATTTCACCTTTATTTAACCGGGTAGGCTGGTTGAGAACAAGTTCTCATTTGCAACTGCGACCTGGCCAAGATAAAGCATAGCAGTGTGAACAGACAACACAGAGTTACACATGGAGCAAACAATTAACATTTAAGTCATTTAGCAGACGCTCTTATCCAGAGCGACTTACAAATTGGTGAATTCACCTTCTGACATCCAGTGGAACAGCCACTTTACAATAGTGCATCTAAATCATTAAGGGGGGGTGGTGAGAAGGATTACTTATCCTATCCTAGGTATTCCTTGAAGAGGTGGGGTTTCAGGTGTCTCCGGAAGGTGGTGATTGACTCCGCTGTCCTGGCGTCGTGAGGGAGTTTGTTCCACCATTGGGGGGCCAGAGCAGCGAACAGTTTTGACTGGGCTGAGCGGGAACTGTACTTCCTCAATGGTAGGGAGGCGAGCAGGCCAGAGGTGGATGAACGCAGTGCCCTTGCTTGGGTGTAGGGCCTGATCAGAGCCTGGAGGTACTGCGGTGCCGTTCCCCTCACAGCTCCGTAGGCAAGCACCATGGTCTTGTAGCGGATGCGAGCTTCAACTGGAAGCCAGTGGAGAGAGCGGAGGAGCGGGGTGACGGAGAGAACTTGGGAAGGTTGAACACCAGACGGGCTGCGGCGTTCTGGATGAGTTGTAGGGGTTTAATGGCACAGGCAGGGAGCCCAGCCAACAGCGAGTTGCAGTAATCCAGACGGGAGATGACAAGTGCCTGGATTAGGACCTGCGCCGCTTCCTGTGTGAGGCAGGGTCGTACTCTGCGGATGTTGTAGAGCATGAACCTACAGGAACGGGCCACCGCCATGATGTTGGTTGAGAACGACAGGGTGTTGTCCAGGATCACGCCAAGGTTCTTAGCGCTCTGGGAGGAGGACACAATGGAGTTGTCAACCGTGATGGCGAGATCATGGAACGGGCAGTCCTTCCCCGGGAGGAAGAGCAGCTCCGTCTTGCCGAGGTTCAGCTTGAGGTGGTGATCCGTCATCCACACTGATATGTCTGCCAGACATGCAGAGATGCGATTCGCCACCTGGTCATCAGAAGGGGGAAAGGAGAAGATTAATTGTGTGTCGTCTGCATAGCAATGATAGGAGAGACCATGTGAGGTTATGACAGAGCCAAGTGACTTGGTGTATAGCGAGAATAGGAGAGGGCCTAGAACAGAGCCCTGGGGGACACCAGTGGTGAGAGCGCGTGGCGAGGAGACAGATTCTCGCCACGCCACCTGGTAGGAGCGACCTGTCAGGTAGGACGCAATCCAAGCGTGGGCCGCGCCGGAGATGCCCAACTCGGAGAGGGTGGAGAGGAGGATCTGATGGTTCACAGTAACAAAGGCAGCCGATAGGTCTAGAAGGATGAGAGCAGAGGAGAGAGAGTTAGCTTTAGCAGTGCGGAGCGCCTCCGTGATACAGAGAAGAGCAGTCTCAGTTGAATGACTAGTCTTGAAACCTGACTGATTTGGATCAAGAAGGTCATTCTGAGAGAGATAGCGGGAGAGCTGGCCAAGGACGGCACGTTCAAGAGTTTTGGAGAGAAAAGAAAGAAGGGATACTGGTCTGTAGTTGTTGACATCGGAGGGATCGAGTGTAGGTTTTTTCAGAAGGGGTGCAACTCTCGCTCTCTTGAAGACGGAAGGGACGTAGCCAGCGGTCAGGGATGAGTTGATGAGCGAGGTGAGGTAAGGGAGAAGGTCCCCGGAAATGGTCTGGAGAAGAGAGGAGGGGATAGGGTCAAGCGGGCAGGTTGTTGGGCGGCCGGCCGTCACAAGAAGCGAGATTTCATCTGGAGAGAGAGGGGAGAAAGAGGTCAGAGCACAGGGTAGGGCAGTGTGAGCAGAACCAGCGGTGTCGTTTGACTTAGCAAACGAGGATCGGATGTCGTCGACCTTCTTTTCAAAATGGTTGACGAAGTCATCTGCAGAGAGGGAGGGGGGGGGAGGATTCAGGAGGGAGGAGAAGGTGGCAAAGAGCTTCCTAGGGTTAGAGGCAGATGCTTGGAATTTAGAGTGGTAGAAAGTGGCTTTAGCAGCAGAGACAGAGGAGGAAAATGTAGAGAGGAGGGAGTGAAAGGATGCCAGGTCCGCAGGGAGGCGAGTTTTCCTCCATTTCCGCTCGGCTGCCCGGAGCTCTGTTCTGTGAGCTCGCAATGAGTCGTCGAGCCACGGAGCGGGAGGGGAGGACCGAACCGGCCTGGAGGATAGGGGACATAGAGAGTCAAAGGATGCAGAAAGGGAAGAGAGGAGGGTTGAGGAGGCAGAATCAGGAGAAAGGTTGGAGAAGGTATGAGCAGAGGGAAGAGATGATAGGATGGAAGAGGAGAGAGTAGCGGAGGAGAGAGAGCGAAGGTTGGGACGGCGTGATACCATCCGAGTAGGGGCAGTGTGGGAAGTGTTGGATGAGAGCGAGAGGGAAAAGGATACAAGATAGTGGTCGGAGACTTGGAGGGGAGTTGCAATGAGGTTAGTGGAAGAACAGCATCTAGTAAAGATGAGGTCGAGCGTATTGCCTGCCTTGTGAGTAGGGGGAAGGTGAGAGGGTGAGGTCAAAAGAGGAGAGGAGTGGAAAGAAGGAGGCAGAGAGGAATGAGTCAAAGGTAGACGTGGGGAGGTTAAAGTCGCCCAGGACTGTGAGAGGTGAGCCGTCCTCAGGAAAGGAGCTTATCAAGGCATCAAGCTCATTGATGAACTCTCCGAGGGAACCTGGAGGGCGATAAATGATAAGGATGTTAAGCTTGAAAGGGCTGGTAACTGTGACAGCATGGAATTCAAAGGAGGCGATAGATAGGTGGGTGAGGAGAGAGAGAATGACCACTTGGGAGAGATGAGGATCCCGGTGCCACCACCCCGCTGACCAGAAGCTCTCGGGGTGTGCGAGAACACGTGGGCGGACGAAGAGAGAGCAGTAGGAGTAGCAGTGTTATCTGTGGTGATCCATGTTTCCGTCAGTGCCAGGAAGTCGAGGGACTGGAGGGAGGCATAGGCTGAGATGAACTCTGCCTTGTTGGCCGCAGATCGGCAGTTCCAGAGGCTACCGGAGACCAGGAACTCCACGTGGGTCGTGCGCGCTGGGACCACCAGATTAGGGTGGCCGCGGCCACGCGGTGTGGAGCGTTTGTATGGTCTGTGCAGAGAGGAGAGAACAGGGATAGATAGACACATAGTTGACAGGGTACAGAAGAGGCTACGCTAATGCAAAGGAGATTGGAATGACAAGTGGACTACACGTCTCGAATGTTCAGAAAGTTAAGCTTACGTAGCAAGAATCTTATTGACTAAAATGATTGAAATGATACAGTACTGCTGGAGTAGGCTAGCTGGTAGTGGCTGCGATGTTGACACTACACTAATCAAGTCGTTCCGTCGAGTGTAATAGTTTCTACAGTGCTGCTATTCGGGGGCTAGCTGGCTAGCTAGCAGGTTGATTGCGTTACGTTACCTTAAAAGAACGACAATAGCTGGCTAGCTAACCTAGAAAATCGCTCTAGGCTACACAATTGTCTTAGATACAAAGACGGCTATGTAGCTAGCTAGCTACGATCAAACAAAACAAACCGTTGTACTGTAATAGTTACTACAGTGCTGCTATTCGGGGGCTAGCTGGCTAGCTACGTTAAAAGAACGACAATAGCTGGCCAGCTAACCTAGAAAATCGCTCTAGACTACACAATTGTCTTAGATACAAAGACGGCTATGTAGCTGGCTAGCTACGATCAAACAAATCAAACCGTTGTACTGTAATGAAGTGAAATGAGAATGTGATACTACCTGTGGAGCGACGCGGAATGTTGACCGGGTAGTTGGAGTTCAATTCGGTAGAGGTTGGCTAGCTGTTGGCTAGCTAGCTAGCAGCATTTCCTACGTTAAGGACGACAAATAGCTGGCTAGCTAACCTCTGTAAATTAAGATAATCACTCTAAGTCTACACACTCTAAACTGCACAATTATCTTGGATACGAAGACAGCGAAGACAACTATGTAGCTAGCTGACACTACGCTAATCGAGTCGTTCAGTTGAGTGTAATAGTTTCTACAGTGCTAGTGGACAGTGGATGTTAGCTAGCTGCTTAGCTAGCTGCTGGGCAGATACGTTAGGACGACGAAATACGATAATTATGCAATTGTCGTTGATACAAAGACGGCTATGTAGCTAGCTAAGAAGAAATTGCTAAGATTAGACAAATCAAACCGTTGTACTATAACGAAATGTAATGAAAAGTTATACTACCTGCGGACCGAAGTGTAGATGCGACCGCTCGCTCCAACCGGAACCGGAACATGTCAATAACACAGTAGGAAAAAAAGAGAGTCTATATACATTGTGTGCAAAAGGCATGAGGAGGTAGGCGAATAATTACAATTTTGTTGATTAACACTGGAGTGATAAATGATCAGATGGTCATGTACAGGTAGAGATATTGGTGTGCAAAAGAGCAGAAAAGTAAATAATTATAAACAGTATGGGGATGAGGTAGGTAAAATTGGGTGGGCTATTTACCGATAGACTATGTACAGCTGCAGCGATCAGTTAGCTGCTCAGATAGCAGATGTTTGAAGTTGGTGAGGGAGATAAAAGTCTCCAACTTCAGCGATTTTTGCAATTCGTTCCAGTCACAGGCAGCAGAGAACTGGAACGAAAGGCGGCCAAATTAGGTATTGGCTTTAGGGATGATCAGTGAGATACACCTGCTGGAGCGCGTGCTACGGGTGGGTGTTGCCATCGTGACCAGTGAACTGAGATAAGGCGGAGCTTTACCTAGCATGGACTTGTAGAAGGTGCTTTAGTGACAAAACGGATGGCACTGTGATAAACTGCATCCAGTTTGCTGAGTAGATTGTTGGAAGCTATTTTGTAGATGATATCGCCGAAGTCGAGGATCGGTAGGATAGTCAGTTTTACTAGGGTAAGCTTGGCAGCGTGAGTGAAGGAGGCTTTGTTGCGGAATAGAAAGCCGACTCTAGATTTGATTTTAGATTGGAGATGTTTGATATGAGTCTGGAAGGAGAGTTTACAGTCTAGCCAGACACCTAGGTACTTATAGATGTCCACATATTCTAGGTCGGAACCATCCAGGGTGGTGATGCTAGTCGGGCGTGCGGGTGCAGGCAGCGAACGGTTGAAAAGCATGCATTTGGTTTTACTAGCATTTAAGAGCAGTCGGAGGCCACGGAAGGAGTGTTGTATGGCATTGAAGCCATACAACAGGTTAGAGGAGGTTAGATAGCACAGTGTCCAAGGACAGGCCGGAAGTATACAGAATGGTGTCGTCTGCGTAGAGGTGGATCAGGGAATCGCCCGCAGCAAGAGCAACATCATTGATATATACAGAGAAGAGAGTCGGTCCAAGAATTGAACCCTGTGGCACCCCCATAGAGACTGCCTGAGGACCGGACAGCATGCCCTCCGATTTGACACACTGAACTCTGTCTGCAAAGTAGTTAATGATGTCACCTGTTAAATCCACTTCAATCAGTGTAGATGAAGGGGAGGAGACGGGTTGAAGAAGGATTTTTAAGCCTTGAGACATGGATTGTGTATGTGTACCATTCAGAGGGTGAATGGCAGAGGCAAGAGATTTAAGTGCCTCTGAACGGGTTATGATTGTAGGTGCCAGGAGCACCGGTTTGTGTCAGGAACTGCTACGCTGCTGGGTTTTACACACTCAACAGTTTCCTGTGTGTATCAAGAATGGTCCACCACCCAGCGGACATCCAGCCAACTTGACACAACTGTGGGAAGCATTGGAGTCAACATGGGCCAGCATTCCTGTGGAACTCTTGACACCTTGTGGAGTCCACGACCCAATGAATTGAGGCTGTTCTGAGTGCTAAAGGGGAGGAGCAACTCAATATTAGGAAGGTGTTCTTAATGTTTTGTCCAGTGTCTTTCTATGATAAAATGACATATTAAAGCCTGGAGCCTGTGTTCTGTTTTCTTCCAGGTGGTTCCTCTGAGCTGGTACAACATGCTGTTGCCTAGATACGGCCTAGTGTTGGAGTTGGACGGGGAAGGGGAGGTGCTGGGGAGTCTCCATGACCCTACAGGCAGCCTGACCTGGGCCGTCAGCGACGTGTTCTCCCACCAGGGGAGAATCTACCTGGGTAGCACCGACCTGCCCTTCCTTCCTGTCCTGGAGGACTGGAGCTAACCACTAACTTCTGCTGCAGGCCTCTCATACGGCAGGGTAGCCTAGTGGTTAGAGCGTTGGACTAGTAATCGAAAGGTTGGGGGGGGGAGTTAACTGACTGTGGTGTCCAGAGACTGTAGCAGGCCTCTCATACTAGGCCTGGGGGGGGCTGGGGGGGAGGGGGGAAGTTAACTGACTGAGGTGTCCAGAGACTGTAGCAGGCCTCTCATACTAGGCCTGGGGGGGGCTGGGGGGGAGGGGGGAAGTTAACTGACTGAGGTGTCCAGAGACTGTGAGGTGTCCAGAGACTGGAGCAGAGACACTCTGGTTCTGGCTCTACTGCCAATCACAACCAGGTATCCTTTTCACTCCATACAGACAGATTCCTGTTGATCTGGGACATGTTTAATACAGATCATTTGGTTCCACAGTGCACTGATTGACCAGGAGACTGTTACACTGAATATGTCTTCAGTTAGTTCATATGTGGTTCCACGGTGTCTCCTCAGACCCATACAGGGGCCAGATGCTGTTGTAGGGGTCTGTCTAACCCAGCTGTAGTGTTCAGTGTCTCCTCAGACCCATACAGGGACCAGATGCTGTTGTAGGGGTCTGTCTAACCCAGCTGTAGTTAGTAGTGGTCAGTGTCTCCTCAGACCCATACAGGGACCAGATGCTGTTGTAGGGGTCTGTCTAACCCAGCTGTAGTTAGTAGTGGTCAGTGTCTCCTCAGACCCATACAGGGACCAGATGCTGTTGTAGGGGTCTGTCTAACCCAGCTGTAGTTAGTAGTGGTCAGTGTCTCCTCAGACCCATACAGGGACCAGATGTCTAACCCAGCTGTAGTTAGTAGTGGTCAGTGTCTCCTCAGACCCATACAGGGACCAGATGCTGTTGTAGGGGTCTGTCTAACCCAGCTGTAGTTAGTAGTGGTCAGTGTCTCCTCAGACCCATACAGGGACCAGATGCTGTTGTAGGGGTCTGTCTAACCCAGCTGTAGTTAGTAGTGGTCAGTGTCTCCTCAGACCCATACAGGGACCAGATGCTGTTGTAGGGGTCTGTCTAACCCAGCTGTAGTTAGTAGTGGTCAGTGTCTCCTCAGACCCATACAGGGACCAGATGTCTAACCCAGCTGTAGTTAGTAGTGGTCAGTGTCTCCTCAGACCCATACAGGGACCAGATGCTGTTGTAGGGGTCTGTCTAACCCAGCTGTAGTTAGTAGTGGACAGTGTCTCCTCAGACCCATACAGGGACCAGATGCTGTTGTAGGGGTCTGTCTAACCCAGCTGTAGTTAGTAGTGGTCAGTGTCTCCTCAGACCCATACAGGGGCCAGATGCTGTTGTAGGGGTCTGTCTAACCCAGCTGTAGTTAGTAGTGGTCAGTGTCTCCTCAGACCCATACAGGGGAAGGAATGTTTTTGGCCCACCAGACGACAAGGAAGGATGTTTTAAATGATCATAACATGGTTATATCTTGCCGTAACTAATCTGAAAGACCATTTAATAAAGAACACCAATAATATCACAATGTTACTGTTCTGTGGACTCATAAAGCATCTCTGTAATAGTCTGTAATACTGTTCTGTGGACTCATAAAGCATCTCTGTAATAGTCTGGAATACTGTTCTGTGGACTCATAAAGCATCTCTGTAATAGTCTGTAATACTGTTCTGTGGACTCATAAAGCATCTCTGTAATAGTCTGGAATACTGTTCTGTGGACTCATAAAGCATCTCTGTAATAGTCTGGAATACTGTTCTGTGGACTCATAAAGCATCTCTGGAATACTGTTCTGTGGACTCATAAAGCATCTCTGTAATAGTCTGTAATACTGTTCTGTGGACTCATAAAGCATCTCTGTAATAGTCTGGAATACTGTTCTGTGGACTCATAAAGCATCTCTGTAATAGTCTGTAATACTGTTCTGTGGACTCATAAATCATCTCTGTAATAGTCTGGAATACTGTTCTGTGGACTCATAAAGCATCTCTGTAATAGTCTGGAATACTGTTCTGTGGACTCATAAAGCATCTCTGTAATAGTCTGGAATACTGTTCTGTGGACTCATAAAGCATCTCTGTAATAGTCTGGAATACTGTTCTGTGGACTCATAAAGCATCTCTGTAATAGTCTGGAATACTGTTCTGTGGACTCATAAATCATCTCTGTAATAGTCTGGAATACTGTTCTGTGGACTCATAAATCATCTCTGTAATAGTCTGGAATACTGTTCTGTGGACTCATAAAGCATCTCTGTAATAGTCTGGAATACTGTTCTGTGGACTCATAAAGCATCTCTGTAATAGTCTGGAATACTGTTCTGTGGACTCATAAAGCATCTCTGTAATAGTCTGGAATACTGTTCTGTGGACTCATAAAGCATCTCTGTAATAGTCTGGAATACTGTTCTGTGGACTCATAAAGCATCTCTGTAATAGTCTGTAATACTGTTCTGTGGACTCATAAAGCATCTCTGTAATAGTCTGGAATACTGTTCTGTGGACTCATAAAGCATCTCTGTAATAGTCTGGAATACTGTTCTGTGGACTCATAAAGCATCTCTGTAATAGTCTGGAATACTGTTCTGTGGACTCATAAAGCATCTCTGTAATAGTCTGGAATACTGTTCTGTGGACTCATAAATCATCTCTGTAATAGTCTGGAATACTGTTCTGTGGACTCACAAATCATCTCTGTAATACTGTTCTAATATCGGACTCCGCTGATCTGAAGACAGTCAATGGTGTCACCTGTCACTGATTTTAGAGAGCTGCATAATGTTCTGAATGGTTTCTCTGTCCAGATCGGTCTAAGGATGATTTTAGAGACCTGCATAATGTTCTGAATGGTTTCTCTGTCCAGATCTGTCTGAAGATGCATCTGACGACCTCCCGAGGGGGGCGAGGAGCTCTTCCTCATGATTTCCTGCTCTGACAGGTTCTCCACTAGGACCAGTAGAGACAGAACACTATTCAATCCCCTCTATTCAACCTCCAGCTGCCTACCCCCTCTATTCAACCTCCAGCTGCCTACCCCCTCTATTCAACCTCCAGCTGCCTACCCCCTCTATTCAACCTCCAGCTGCCTACCCCCTCCATTCAACCTCCAGCTGCCTACCCCCTCTATTCAACATCCAGCTGCCTACCCCCTCTACTCAACCTCCAGCTGCCTACCCCCTCTACTCAACCTCCAGCTGCCTACCCCCTCTATTCAACCTCCAGCTGCCTACCCCCTCTATTCAACCTCCAGCTGCCTACCCCCTCTATTCAACCTCCAGCTGCCTACCCCCTCTATTCAACCTCCAGCTGCCTAACCCCTCTATTCAACCTCCAGCTGCCACCCCATCTATTCAACCTCCAGCTACCTACCCCATCTATTCAACCTCCAGCTGTCTACCCCCTCTATTCAACCTCCAGCTGCCTACCCCCTCTATTCAACCTCCAGCTGCCTATCCCCTCTATTCAACCTCCAGCTGCCTATCCCCTCTATTCTACCCCCTCTATTCAACCTCCAGCTGCCTACCCCCTCTATTCAACCTCCAGCTGCCTACCCCCTCTATTCAACCTCCAGCTGCCTACCCCCTCTATTCTACCCGCTCAATTCAACCTCCAGCTGCCTACCCCCTCTATTCAACCTCCAGCTGCCTACCCCCTCTATTCTACCCCTCTATTCAACCTCCAGCTGCCTACCCCTCTATTCAACCTCCAGCTGCCTATCCCCTCTATTATACCCCCTCTATTCAACCTCCAGCTGCCTACCCCCTCTATTCAACCTCCAGCTGCCTATCCCCTCTATTCTACCCCCTCTATTCAACCTCCAGCTGCCTACCCCCTCTATTCAACCTCCAGCTGCCTACCCCCTCTATTCAACCTCCAGCTGCCTACCCCCTCTATTCAACCTCCAGCTGCCTACCCCCTCTATTCAACCTCCAGCTGCCTACCCCCTCTATTCAACCTCTAGCTGCCTACCCCCTCTATTCAACCTCCAGCTGCCTACCCCCTCTATTCTACCCCCTCTATTCAACCTCCAGCTGCCTACCCCCTCTATTCAACCTCTAGCTGCCTACCCCCTCTATTCAACCTCCAGCTGTCTACCCCTCTATTCAACCTCCAGTTGCCTATCCCCTCTATTCTACCCCTCTATTCAACCTCCAGCTGCCTACCCCCTCTATTCAACCTCCAGCTGCCTACCCCCTCTATTCAACCTCCAGCTGCCTATCCCCTCTATTCTACCCCCTCTATTCAACCTCCAGCTGTCTACCCCCTCTATTCAACCTCCAGTTGCCTACCCCCTCTATTCTACCCCCTCTATTCAACCTCCAGCTGCCTACCCCCTCTATTCAACCTCCAGCTGCCTACCCCCTCTATTCAACCTCTAGCTGCCTACCCCCTCTATTCAACCTCCAGCTGCCTACCCCCTCTATTCTACCCACTCTATTCAACCTCCAGCTGCCTACCCCCTCTATTCAACCTCCAGCTGCCTACCCCCTCTATTCAACCTCCAGCTGCCTACCCCCTCTATTCTACCCCCTCTATTCAACCTCCAGCTGCCTACCCCCTCTATTCTACCCCCTCTATTCAACCTCCAGCTGCCTACCCCCTCTATTCAACCTCCAGCTGCCTACCCCCTCTATTCAACCTCCAGCTGCCTACCCCCTCTATTCAACCTCTAGCTGCCTACCCCCTCTATTCAACCTCTAGCTGCCTACCCCCTCTATTCAACCTCCAGCTGCCTACCCCCTCTATTCAACCTCTAGCTGCCTACCCCCTCTATTCAACCTCCAGCTGCCTACCCCTCTATTCTACCCCCTCTATTCAACCTCCAGCTGCCTACCCCCTCTATTCAACCTCCAGCTGCCTACCCCCTCTATTCAACCTCCAGCTGCCTACCCCCTCTATTCAACCTCCAGCTGCCTACCCCTCTATTCTACCCCCTCTATTCAACCTCCAGCTGCCTACCCCCTCTATTCAACCTCCAGCTGCCTACCCCTCTATTCAACCTCCAGCTGCCTACCCCCTCTATTCAACCTCCAGCTGCCTACCCCCTCTATTCAACCTCCAGCTGCCTACCCCCTCTATTCAACCTCCAGCTGCCTACCCCCTCTATTCAACCTCCAGCTGCCTACCCCCTCTATTCTACCCCCTCTATTCAACCTCCAGCTGCCTACCCCCTCTATTCAACCTCCAGCTGCCTATCCCCTCTATTCTACCCCCTCTATTCAAACTCCAGCTGCCTACCCCTCTCTATTCTACCCCCTCTATTCAACCTCCAGCTGCCTACCCCCTCTATTCAACCTCCAGCTGCCTATCCCCCTATTCTACCCCTCTATTCAAACTCCAGCTGCCTACCCCTCTCTATTCTACCCCCTCTATTCAACCTCCAGCTGCCTACCCCTCTATTCAACCTCCAGCTGCCTACCCCCTCTATTCAACCTCCAGCTGCCTACCCCCTCTATTCAACCTCCAGCTGCCTACCCCCTCTATTCAACCTCCAGCTGCCTACCCCCTCTATTCTACCCCCTCTATTCAAGCTCCAGCTGCCTACCCCCTCTATTCAAGCTCCAGCTGCCTACCCCTCTATTCAACCTCCAGCTGCCTACCCCCTCTATTCAACCTCCAGCTGCCTACCCCTCTATTCAACCTCCAGCTGCCTACCCCTCTATTCAACCTCCAGCTGCCTACCCCCTCTATTCAACCTCCAGCTGCCTACCCCCTCTATTCAACCTCCAGCTGCCTACCCCCTCTATTCAACCTCCAGCTGCCTACCCCTCTATTCTACCCCCTCTATTCAACCTCCAGCTGCCTACCCCCTCTATTCAACCTCCAGCTGCCTACCCCCTCTATTCTACCCCTCTATTCAACCTCCAGCTGTCTACCCCTCTATTCAACCTCCAGTTGCCTATCCCCTCTATTCTACCCCTCTATTCAACCTCCAGCTGCCTACCCTCTATTCAACCTCCAGCTGCCTACCCTCTATTCTACCCCCTCTATTCAACCTCCAGCTGCCTATCCCCTCTATTCTACCCCCTATTCAACCTCCAGCTGCCTACCCCCTCTATTCAACCTGAGTTTGTAACAACCCGGCTCGTGGGAAGTGAGAAAGAGGTCTTATCAGACCAGGGCACAAATAATAATAATCAATTTTGCTCTTTATTTAACCATATTGCATATAAAACCCTATTTGTTCATTGAAAATGGTGAATAACTCCCCACAGATTAATGTTGTGTTGTATTGGACAGTCTCAGTCTTAAATCCCACACAGTCTGTATTTAGTTTCCATGCTAATGAGGGCCGAGAATCCACTCTCACATAGGTACAGTGGGGCAAAAAAATTAATACAGGTAACGAGTGGAGGACAGAGGAGCCTCTTAAAGAAGAAGTTACAGGTCTGTGAGAGCCAGAAATCTTGCTTGTTTGTAGGTGACCAAATACTTATTTTGCAAATAAATTCATAAAAAAATCCTACAATGTGATTTTCTGGATTTTTCTTCCTCATTTTGTCTGTCATAGTTGAAGTGAACCTATGATGAAAATTACAGGTCTCTCATCTTTTTAAGTGGGAGAACTTGCACAATTGGTGGCTGACTAAGTACTTTTTTGCCCCACTGTATGTGCACAAATAATATAAAGGGCTTCAGTGTCTAAACAGCAGGATTTGCCAAGGCAGGATACTCTGAGCGCAGCCCTATCCAGAAATCTGGCAGTGGGTTCTGATTAAATTACATTTTCACTGAACCGCTTGTTGTAATTTTGATGAGGCTCTCTTGTTCAGATATCGGTAAGTGGACTGGAGGCAGGACATGAAAGGGATAACAAATCCAGTTGTTTTTGTCATCTGTTTCAGGGAATTACCTGCGTAATTGAGCACCCAACTCACTCAGGTGCTTCACTATATCACATTTGACATTGTCCATAAGCTTGAGTTCATTTGCACACAAAAAAATCATACAACGATGGAAAGACCTGTGTGTTGTCTTTGTTAATGCAGACAGAGAGGAGCTCCAACTTCCTAATCATAGCCTCAATTTTGTCCCGCACATTGATAGTTGCGGATAGTTGAGGATAGTCCCTGTAATCCTAGATTCAGATCATTCAGGTGAGAAAAACATCACCCAGACAGACCAGTCGTGTGAGAAACTAGTCATCATCAAGCGATCAGACAAGTGAAAATGATGGTCAGTAAAGAAAACTTCAGTGTACTACAGTGGAACCAAGAGCCTCTCGGTGGATGCTGCAGTGGACCCAAGAGCCTCTCGGTGGATGCTGCAGTGGACCCAAGAGCCTCTCGGTGGATGCTGCAGTGGACCCAAGAGCCTCTCGGTGGATGCTGCAGTGTACCCAAGAGCCTCTCGGTGGATGCTGCAGTGTACCCAAGAGCCTCTCGGTGGGGGGGATGCTGCAGTGGACCCAAGAGCCTCTCGGTGGATGCTGCAGTGTACCCAAGAGCCTCTCGGTGGGGGGGATGCTGCAGTGTACCCAAGAGCCTCTCGGTGGGGGGGATGCTGCAGTGGACCCAAGAGCCTCGGTGGGGGATGCTGCAGTGGACCCAAGAGCCTCTCGGTGGGGGGATGCTGCAGTGTACCCAAGAGCCTCTCGGTGGGGGGGATGCTGCAGTGTACCCAAGAGCCTCTCGGTGGGGGGGATGCTGCAGTGTACCCAAGAGCCTCTCGGTGGGGGATGCTGCAGTGTACCCAAGAGCCTCTCGGTGGGGGGGATGCTGCAGTGGACCCAAGAGCCTCTCGGTGGGGGGGATGCTGCAGTGTACCCAAGAGCCTCTCGGTGGGGGGGATGCTGCAGTGGACCCAAGAGCCTCTCGGTGGGGGGGATGCTGCAGTGTACCCAAGAGCCTCTCGGTGGATGCTGCAGTGTCCCCAAGAGCCTCTCGGTGGATGCTGCAGTGTCCCCAAGAGCCTCTCGGTGGATGCTGCAGTGTCCCCAAGAGCCTCTCGGTGGATGCTGCAGTGGACCCAAGAGCCTCTCGGTGGATGCTGCAGTGGACCCAAGAGCCTCTCGGTGGATGCTGCAGTGGACCCAAGAGCCTCTCGGTGGATGCTGCAGTGGACCCAAGAGCCTCTCGGTGGATGCTGCAGTGGACCCAAGAGCCTCTCGGTGGATGCTACAGTGGACCCAAGAGCCTCTTGGTGGATGCTGCAGTGGACCCAAGTGGTGTCGGGAGCAACTGCTTGCACACGCGTTACCAGTCCACTATGTCTCCCTGTCATGACTTTTGCGCCATCAGTACAGATACCAAACACATCTTGACCACCAAAGTCCATTTGATGTCACAAAACTGTCCAGTACTTTAAAAATATCCTCTCCTGTTGTCCTGGTTTGCAGAAGAGAATGTCTTCCTTAATTGACCCCCCATAAAAGTAACAGACATATACCAGGAGCTGTGCCAGGCCCACCACGTCTGTTGACTCATCCAGCTGTAACAGACATATACCAGGAGCTGTGCCAGGCCCTCCACGTCTGTTGACTCATCCAGCTGTAACAGACATATACCAGGAGCTGTGCCAGGCCTGTTGACTCATCCAGCTGTAACAGACATATACCAGGAGCTGTGCCAGGCCCTCCACGTCTGTTGACTCATCCAGCTGTAACAGACATATACCAGGAGCTGTGCCAGGCTCTCCACGTCTGTTGACTCATCCAGCTGTAACAGACATATACCAGGAGCTGTGCCAGGCTCTCCACGTCTGTTGACTCATCCAGCTGTAACAGACATATACCAGGAGCTGTGCCAGGCCCTCCACGTCTGTTGACTCATCCAGCTGTAACAGACATATACCAGGAGCTGTGCCAGGCTCTCCACGTCTGTTGACTCATCCAGCTGTAACAGACATATACCAGGAGCTGTGCCAGGCCCTCCACGTCTGTTGACTCATCCAGCTGTAACAGACATATACCAGGAGCTGTGCCAGGCCTGTTGACTCATCCAGCTGTAACAGACATATACCAGGAGCTGTGCCAGGCTCTCCACGTCTGTTGACTCATCCAGCTGTAACAGACATATACCAGGAGCTGTGCCAGGCCTGTTGACTCATCCAGCTGTAACAGACATATACCAGGAGCTGTGCCAGGCCTGTTGACTCAACCAGCTGTAACAGACATATACCAGGAGCTGTGACAGGCCCTCCACGTCTGTTGACTCATCCAGCTGTAACAGACATATACCAGGAGCTGTGCCAGGCCCCACCACGTCTGTTGACTCATCCAGCTGTAACAGACATATACCAGGAGCTGTGCCAGGCCCTCCACGTCTGTTGACTCATCCAGCTGTAATGCATAGATTTCACTGGCTTGTATGCGAAGCAGTACTCGTTTCAAAACATCTCCTGCCATGTCACTGATGCGTCGGGAAACAGTGATGTTTGATGGAGACATTGTCTGTAGAGTTTTTGGGCCTATTCCCCCAGCATTGTCCCAGCCAACAGGAAGAATGAAGTCCTCCACAATAGTATGTGTCTTGCCTGTCCCAGCCACTCCTCCACAATAGTATGGGTCTTGCCTGTCCCAGCCACTCGGTAGCTCACCATATAAGACTCTTCTAGCCCCTTCTTATTAATGGTATCTGTTGCTTTTATTCATGTCTTACTACTCAGAAGTCTTTATTCTCACTCAAACTCCTGTGGCTTATTTTTCTAATTGTCATGTTTTGTTTCTAAATGTCTTCGCAAGAGTGAAGGTTTCCTGTGAGAGAGTAACGGTTAACGTGATTGGATGAGTAACGGTTAATGTGATTGTATGTTAATTATTTGACTAGGATACCTGGTTAATGTGATTGGATGTTAATTATTTGACTAGGATACCTGGTTAATGTGATTGGATGTTAATTATTTGACTAGGATACCTGGTTAACGTGATTGGATGTTAATTATTTGACTAGGATACCTGGTTAATGTGATTGTATGTTAATTATTTGACTAGGATACCTGGTTAATGTGATTGTATGTTAATTATTTGACTAGGATACCTGGTTAATGTGATTGTATGTTAATTATTTGACTAGGATACCTGGTTAATGTGATTGTATGTTAATTATTTGACTAGGATACCTGGTTAATGTGATTGTATGTTAATTATTTGACTAGGATACCTGGTTAATGTGATTGTATGTTAATTATTTGACTAGGATACCTGGTTAATGTGATTGTATGTTAATTATTTGACTAGGATACCTGTATTTGACTGTGTTGTTACTTCACTGAACACTAGATGGTCATTGTATTTGACTGTGTTGTTATTTCACTGAACACTAGATGGTCATTGTATTTGGCTGTGTTGTTATTTCACTGAACACTAGATGGTCATTGTATTTGACTGTGTTGTTATTTCACTGAACACTAGATGGTCATTGTATTTGACTGTGTTGTTATTTCACTGAACACTAGATGGTCATTGTATTTGACTGTGTTGTTATTTCACTGAACACTAGATGGTCATTGTATTTGACTGTGTTGTTATTTCACTGAACACTGGATGGTCATTGTATTTGACTGTGTTGTTATTTCACTGAACACTAGATGGTCATTGTATTTGACTGTGTTGTTATTTCACTGAACACTAGATGGTCATTGTATTTGACTGTGTTGTTATTTCACTGAACACTAGATGGTCATTGTATTTGACTGTGTTGTTATTTCACTGAACACTAGATGGTCATTGTATTTGACTGTGTTGTTATTTCACTGAACACTAGATGGTCATTGTATTTGACTGTGTTGTTATTTCACTGAACACTAGATGGTCATTGTATTTGGCTGTGTTGTTATTTCACTGAACACTAGATGGTCATTGTATTTGACTGTGTTGTTATTTCACTGAACACTAGATGGTCATTGTATTTGACTGTGTTGTTATTTCACTGAACACTAGATGGTCATTGTATTTGACTGTGTTGTTATTTCACTGAACACTGGATGGTCATTGTATTTGACTGTGTTGTTATTTCACTGAACACTAGATGGTCATTGTATTTGGCTGTGTTGTTATTTCACTGAACACTAGATGGTCATTGTATTTGACTGTGTTGTTATTTCACTGAACACTAGATGGTCATTGTATTTGACTGTGTTGTTATTTCACTGAACACTAGATGGTTTGTATTTGGCAGTGAAACGAGGCTGATCAGGCGAGAAAAAAACCCATTGGAAAATATAAAACGGACCGTTTGAAAATGTGAATCACATTTTTATTTGGCGTACCCCCGACAGCACCCCGTACCCCAGTTTGGGAACACCTGGACGAATCAACCTTGATCTGGCAGTGTTCCTGTTTGAGGTAAGTTAGTGCTGTGCTGGAACAAACCCCTGCACCCCTTCTCTAGAACCAAGGTTAGTGACCACTGGGGTAACATGTTGTACTACGACTGTGGTCAGATCTCTGTTTTCCAACAGTACATTTTAAACACCACGAACCAGGAAGTGATTTCAGAATACCGTTAGTTTATTGGACAAAACACCCAGAAATGTAACAACCGCATAACAAAAAACTAAATGTGCAAAACCACGGAAAGGTTTTGACAGATTGGAAAGCGCACCAGAGGCTGGCCAATGGATACAGTTGGATTATATGATTGGCAGGCTGGCTGTGTGTGATTAGTCTGTGTAGAGACAATCCAAACAGGTTTTAACGGAAATTAAAGTGGACATTTATTTCTGTAACGTAACTAAATGCACCCTGTAGATAGATATCCATAAGATCAGTTATAATCCACAAGAAACCCTCTGGAATTACAAACACAAAGTTGATGCTGGTTTATGTGCTGCCATGGCAACACATCAGAAGATGTTCAGTTAAAGGCAGTCAGTCTCCCGGACCCCTCCACCATTTCTGTCCGTACCACTAGACTCCCCTCCACTGTCTCTGTCCGTACCACTAGACTCCCCTCCACTGTCTCTGTCCGTACCACTAGACTCCCCTCCACTGTCTCTGTCCGTACCACTAGACTCCCCCTCCACTGTCTCTGTCCGTACCACTAGACTCCCCTCCACTGTCTCTGTCCGTACCACTAGACTCCCCCTCCACTGTCTCTGTCCGTACCACTAGACTCCCCCTCCACAGTTTCTGACCGTACCACTAGACTCCCCCTCCACTGTCTCTCTCCGTACCACTAGACTCCCCCTCCACTGTCTCTCTCCGTACCACTAGACTCCCCCTCCACCGTTTCTGTCCGTACCACTAGACTCCCCCTCCACTGTCTCTGTCCGTACCACTAGACTCCCCCTCCACTGTCTCTGTCCGTACCACTAGACTCCCCTCCACTGTCTCTGTCCGTACCACTAGACTCCCCCTCCACTGTCTCTGTCCGTACCACTAGACTCCCCCTCCACCGTCTCTGTCCGTACCACTAGACTCCCCCTCCACCGTCTCTCTCCGTACCACTAGACTCCCCCTCCACTGTCTCTCTCCGTACCACTAGACTCCCCCTCCACTGTCTCTGTCCGTACCACTAGACTCCCCCTCCACTGTCTCTGCCCGTACCACTAGACTCCCCCTCCACTGTCTCTGACCGTACCACTAGACTCCCCCTCCACTGGTTAGATATATTTCTCAGAACTTTAAGGTCTGTAAATATGTTCAAATGATGCCACAACCGTACATACAGTGATCTCCAACAGTACTGTCACGCACTCATCTAGAGGAAATACAGTGATCTCCAACAGTATTGAGACAGGGATCCATGTTGGTTGGTTTGGCTCTGTACTCCAGCACTATAGATTGGAAATGATACAGTGACTATGAGGTTAAAGTGCAGACTGTCATATTAATTTGAGGGTATTTTCATCCATATTGGGTGAACCGTTTAGAAATTACACCACTTTTTGTACATAGTCCCCCTATTTTAAGGGACCAAAAGTTTTGGGACAAATTCACTTGTGTATATTCAAGTAGTAAAACACATTGTCCCATATTCTTAGAACACAATGACGACATCCCATATTCTTAGAACACAATGACGACATCCCATATTCTTAGAACACAATGACGACATCCCATATTCTTAGAACACAATGACGACGTCCAGCGTGTGACTCTATAAACGTGGACGCATTGGCTGTTTGTTTTGGTTGTAGATCACATCATTTTGTGCCCAATAGAAATGAACGGTAAAGTGGTCATTTGGAGTCACTTTTACCTTTTTAATTAAGAATAGAACATGTTTCTGAACACTTCTACATTAAAAGTGGATTAATTCAGGATTATCCGTAACCATGGTAGCATCCACATTCACGTAGAAGCGTTCAGAAACATATTCTATTCTTATTTACAATAAAAGTGACTCCAAAATGACCTGTTTCTAGTCCTACTGGGAGAAAGAGGAATGGTTTCTAGTCCTACTGGGAGAAAGAGGAACAACAGGTATGGTTTCTAGTCCTACAGGGAGAAAGAGGAACAATAGGAATGGTTTCTAGTCCTACTGGGAGTAAGAGGAACAACAGGAATGGTTTCTAGTCCTACTGGGAGAAAGAGGAACAACAGGTATGGTTTCTAGTCCTACTGGGAGAAAGAGGAACAACAGGTATGGTTTCTAGTCCTACTGGGAGAAAGAGGAACAACAGGAATGGTTTCTAGTCCTACTGGGAGAAAGAGGAACAACAGGTATGGTTTCTAGTCCTACAGGGAGAAAGAGGAATGGTTTCTAGTCCTACTGAGAGAAAGAGGAACAACAGGTATGGTTTTTAGTCCTACTGGGAGAAAGAGGAACAACAGGAATGGTTTCTAGTCCTACTGGGAGAAAGAGGAACGGTTTCTAGTCCTACTGAGAGAAAGAGGAACAACAGGTATGGTTTTTAGTCCTACTGGGAGAAAGAGGAACAACAGGAATGGTTTCTAGTCCTACTGGGAGAAAGAGGAATGGTTTCTAGTCCTACAGGGAGAAAGAGGAACAATAGGAATGGTTTCTAGTCCTACTGGGAGAAAGAGGAACAACAGGTATGGTTTCTAGTCCTACTGGGAGAAAGAGGAACAACAGGAATGGTTTCTAGTCCTACAGGGAGAAAGAGGAATGGTTTCTAGTCCTACAGGGAGAAAGAGGAACAATAGGAATGGTTTCTAGTCCTACTGAGAGAAAGAGGAACAACAGGTATGGTTTTTAGTCCTACTGGGAGAAAGAGGAACAACAGGAATGGTTTCTAGTCCTACTGGGAGAAAGAGGAACAACAGGAATGGTTTCTAGTCCTACAGGGAGAAAGAGGAATGGTTTCTAGTCCTACAGGGAGAAAGAGGAACAATAGGAATGGTTTCTAGTCCTACTGGGAGGAAGAGGAACAACAGGAATGGTTTCTAGTCCTACTGGGAGAAAGAGGAACAACAGGAATGGTTTCTAGTCCTACTGGGAAAAAGAGGAACAACAGGTATGGTTTCTAGTCCTACTGGGAAAAAGAGGAACAACAGGTATGGTTTCTAGTCCTACTGGGAAAAAGAGGAACAACAGGAATGGTTTCTAGTCCTACTGGGAAAAAGAGGAACAACAGGTATGGTTTCTAGTCCTACAGGGAGAAAGAGGAATGGTTTCTAGTCCTATACTGAGAGAAAGAGGAATGGTTTCTAGTCCTACTGAGAGAAAGAGGAACAACAGGTATGGTTTTTAGTCCTACTGGGAGATAGAGGAACAACAGGAAGTGGTTTCCAATCCTACAGGGAGAAAGAGGAACGGTTTCTAGTCCTACTGAGAGAAAGAGGAACAACAGGTATGTTTTTTAGTCCTACTGGGAGAAAGAGGAACAACAGGAATGGTTTCTAGTCCTACTGGGAGAAAGAGGAATGGTTTCTAGTCCTACAGGGAGAAAGAGGAACAATAGGAATGGTTTCTAGTCCTACTGGGAGAAAGAGGAACAACAGGTATGGTTTCTAGTCCTACTGGGAGAAAGAGGAACAACAGGAATGGTTTCTAGTCCTACAGGGAGAAAGAGGAATGGTTTCTAGTCCTACAGGGAGAAAGAGGAACAATAGGAATGGTTTCTAGTCCTACTGAGAGAAAGAGGAACAACAGGTATGGTTTTTAGTCCTACTGGGAGAAAGAGGAACAACAGGAATGGTTTCTAGTCCTACAGGGAGAAAGAGGAATGGTTTCTAGTCCTACAGGGAGAAAGAGGAACAACAGGAATGGTTTCTAGTCCTACTGGGAGAAAGAGGAACAACAGGAATGGTTTCTAGTCCTACTGGGAAAAAGAGGAACAACAGGTATGGTTTCTAGTCCTACTGGGAAAAAGAGGAACAACAGGTATGGTTTCTAGTCCTACTGGGAAAAAGAGGAACAACAGGTATGGTTTCTAGTCCTACAGGGAGAAAGAGGAATGGTTTCTAGTCCTATACTGAGAGAAAGAGGAATGGTTTCTAGTCCTACTGAGAGAAAGAGGAATGGTTTCTAGTCCTACTGAGAGAAAGAGGAACAACAGGTATGGTTTTTAGTCCTACTGGGAGAAAGAGGAACAACAGGAATGGTTTCTAGTCCTACTGGGAGAAAGAGGAACAACAGGAATGGTTTCTAGTCCTACAGGGAGAAAGAGGAACAACAGGAATGGTTTCTAGTCCTATACTGAGAGAAAGAGGAATGGTTTCTAGTCCTACTGAGAGAAAGAGGAACAACAGGTATGGTTTCTAGTCCTACTGGGAGAAAGAGGAACAACAGGAATGGTTTCTAGTCCTACTGGGAGAAAGAGGAACAACAGGAATGGTTTCTAGTCCTACTGGGAGAAAGAGGAACAACAGGAAGTGGTTTCCAATCCTACAGGGAGAAAGAGGAACGGTTTCTAGTCCTACTGAGAGAAAGAGGAACAACAGGTATGGTTTTTAGTCCTACTGGGAGAAAGAGGAACAACAGGAATGGTTTCTAGTCCTACTGGGAGAAAGAGGAACAACAGGAATGGTTTCTAGTCCTACTGAGAGAAAGAGGAACAACAGGTATGGTTTCTAGTCCTACTGGGAAAAAGAGGAACAACAGGAATGGTTTCTAGTCCTACTGGGAAAAAGAGGAACAACAGGTATGGTTTCTAGTCCTACAGGGAGAAAGAGGAATGGTTTCTAGTCCTATACTGAGAGAAAGAGGAACAACAGGTATGGTTTTTAGTCCTACTGGGAGAAAGAGGAACAACAGGAATGGTTTCCAATCCTACAGGGAGAAAGAGGAACGGTTTCTAGTCCTACTGAGAGAAAGAGGAACAACAGGTATGGTTTTTAGTCCTACTGGGAGGAAGAGGAACAACAGGAATGGTTTTTAGTCCTACTGGGAGGAAGAGGAACAACAGGAATGGTTTCTAGTCCTACTGAGAGAAAGAGGAACAACAGGTATGGTTTTTAGTCCTACTGGGAGAAAGAGGAACAACAGGAATGGTTTCTAGTCCTACTGGAAGAAAGAGGAATGGGTTCTAGTCCTACTGAGAGAAAGAGGAACAACAGGTATGGTTTTTAGTCCTACTGGGAGAAAGAGGAACAACAGGAATGGTTTCTAGTCCTACTGGAAGAAAGAGGAACGGTTTCTAGTCCTACTGAGAGAAAGAGGAACAACAGGTATGGTTTTTAGTCCTACTGGGAGAAAGAGGAACAACAGGTATGGTTTCTAGTCCTACAGGGAGAAAGAGGAATGGTTTCTAGTCCTATACTGAGAGAAAGAGGAATGGTTTCTAGTCCTACTGTAGCAGGTCAAGACTTGTTAATTATTTGAAAAACAGCTGATTTGAGGTAATTGATTTTCCTCACGTAATTAACAAACATGTAAAATTAAAATCAGTCAAACAATGTCTTAAAATAACCAATCAATGGGTGATACTGTGTCCAAACACAGGGTAGACGGGGGGGGGTGTTGTGTACAGACTGTTAAAAGTGCTGTAGTGTGGAGTTTACAGAGGTCCCCCTCCAACCCTGACCCCTACAGGGCTGAGGTCTCAGACACTAGGGAACAGCAGCACAGGCTCAGACAGCCTCCTCTCCTCTTCTCATTTCAGGCCCGTCTCAGCCTGGTGCTCCGGGGGCTCCTGTTACTGAACATCAGCTCAGGGGCAAACGTATATCTGCAGAGAGAAGAACAGAGGGGTGGTTAGTTCTGGGTGGTCTGTAGAGAGGAGAGGGGGGGTTGGGGCTGGGTGGATGGTCAGTGTACCGTGCATACCGTGTATCGTAGACCCCAGGGGTCCTACAGGACTGTCCAGAACAGGACTGGAGCATCATCAGTCTGTGGTTCATCTTCTCCAGGACTTCCTGGTCGATGGTCTTAGCCAGGTTAATGAGCTGGTAGGGGTCAACTGTTATGTTATACACCTCTACAAACACCTGGGGACACAGAGAGAGAGTTAGTCATTACTAATGACCTGGTAGGGGTCAACTGTTATGTTATACACCTCTACAAACACCTGGGGAACACAGAGAGAGAGTTAGTTATTACTAATGACCTGGTAGGGGTCAACTGTTATGTTATACACCTCTACAAACACCTGGGGAACACAGAGAGAGAGTTAGTCATTACTAATGACCTGGTAGGGGTCTACTATAATGTTAAACACCTGGGGAACACAGAGAGAGAGTTAGTTATTAGCTGGTGTTAGCTGGTAGGGGTCTACTGTAATGTTAAACACCTGGGGAACACAGAGAGAGCGTTAGTTATTAGCTGGTGTTAGCTGGTAGGGGTCTACTGTAATGTTAAACACCTGGGGAACACAGAGAGAGCGTTAGTTATTAGCTGGTGTTAGCTGGTAGGGGTCTACTGTAATGTTAAACACCTGGGGAACACAGAGAGAGAGTTAGTTATTAGCTGGTGTTAGCTGGTAGGGGTCTACTGTAATGTTAAACACCTGGGGAACACAGAGAGTTAGTTATTAGCTGGTGTTAGCTGGTAGGGGTCTACTGTAATGTTAAACACCTGGGGAACACAGAGAGAGAGTTAGTTATTACTAATGACCTGGTAGGGGTCTACTGTAATGTTAAACACCTGGGGAACACAGAGAGAGCGTTAGTTATTAGCTGGTGTTAGCTGGTAGGGGTCTACTGTAATGTTAAACACCTGGGGAACACAGAGAGAGAGTTAGTTATTAGCTGGTGTTAGCTGGTAGGGGTCTACTGTAATGTTAAATACCTGGGGAACACAGAGAGAGAGTTAGTTATTAGCTGGTGTTAGCTGGTGTTCCCCATTCAGTTCAATGCCATAATAAGTGGACTGGCGGCCATGTTGAATGTCCCCATAGCAGTAAAGCAGGAACTTCATTGAATTTCTATGGGTGAGACATGTCTACACATCCCTACAGACACGTGGCGACTAAACAGTTCTCTCCCTTTCACCTCGTTGTCATCAAACTCGCAGTACTGGAGGTTGGCAGAGGGGCGACGGTACGAACGCAGGCGTACGTGTTGTTGAAGGAGTCCTCACACACACAGTCAGGGAAACACACGGAGACCCCAGGACCCAGCAGGGGCAGGCGGGATCAGACACATTAGACCCCCCCTTCATACTCCACCAGGAAGTCTGTTCTCCACGTAGTGCTGTTCACAGATCCCTCCTGACACAGAGAATACACACACCAGTTAAACACTGATCCCTCCTGTCACAGAGAATACACACAACTGCCACCATGTCTAGGCTGCGTTGCGCTAGGGGCTACTAGGCTGCGTTGCGCTAGGCTACTAGGCTGCGTTGCGCCAGGCTACTAGGCTGCGTTGCGCTAGGCTGCCAGGCTGCGTTGCGCTAGGCTGCTAGGCTGCGTTGCGCAGGCCACCAGGCTGCGTTGCGCTAGGCTACTAGGCTGCGTTGCGCTAGGCTACTAGGCTGCGTTGCGCTAGGCTACCAGGCTGCGTTGCGCTAGGAATACACACAACTGCCACCATGTCTAGGCTGCGTTGCGCTAGGCTACCAGGCTGCGTTGCGCCAGGCTACTAGGCTGCGTTGCGCAGGCTGCTAGGCTGCGTTGCGCTAGGCTGCTAGGCTGCGTTGCGCTAGGCTGCGTTGCGCAGGCTGCGTTGCGCCAGGGCTGCGTTGCGCCAGGCTGCGTTGCGCTAGGCTGCGTTGCGCTAGGCCACGCTGCGCCAGGCCACGTTGCGCTAGGCTACGTTGCGCTAGGGCCACGTTGTGCTAGGCTACTAGGCTGCGTTGACGTTGTACTTGGTGTGATATATAGTATAGTGGGTTCTCACCAGTACAGACAGGAAGGACATGACGTTGTACTAGGTGTTATATATAGTATAGTGGGTTCTGTATGGGTTCTCACCAGTACAGACAGGAAGGACATGACGTTGTACTAGGTGTTATATATAGTATAGTGGGTTCTCACCAGTACAGACAGGAAGGACATGACGTTGCACTAGGTGTTATATATAGTATAGTGGGTTCTCACCAGTACAGACAGAAAGGACATGCCATCCATGGCAGTCTTGCTGATGTTGTAACCGGCCATGTCCAGGATGGTAGGACCCAGGTCAACGTTCTGGACCGCCAGCCCGGTGGTCTGGTTAGGCTTGATGTTGGGCCCTCGGATCAGCAGAGGAACTCTTATATCAGACTCATACAGCTGCCTCTTATCCAGGGGGAGAGAGAACTGACCTGGAGGGTGGGAGGAGGGGGGGGTCAGCAGAGTGGTATCCAGGGGGAGAGAGAACTGACCTGGAGGGGTGGGAGGAGGAGAGAGGGGGGTCAGCAGAGTGGTATCCAGGGGGAGAGAGAACTGACCTGGAGGGGTGGGAGGAGGAGAGGGGGGGTCAGCAGGGGGAGAGAGAACTGACCTGGGGGGGGGGGAGGAGGAGAGGGGGGTCAGCAGAGTGGTATCCAGGGGGAGAGAGGACTGACCTGGGGGGTGGGAGGAGGAGAGGGGGGGTCAGCAGAGTGGTATCCAGGGGGAGAGAGAACTGACCTGGGGGGTGGGAGGAGGAGAGGGGGGTCAGCAGAGTGGTATCCAGGGGGGAGAGAGAACTGACCTGGGGGTGGGAGGAGGAGAGGGGGGGGGGGGGTCAGCAGAGTGGTATCCAGGGGGAGAGAGAACTGACCTGGGGGGTGGGAGGAGGAGAGAGGGGGGTCAGCAGAGTGGTATCCAGGGGAGAGAGAACTGACCTGGGGGGGTGGGAGGAGGAGAGAGGGGGGGGTCAGCAGAGTGGTATCCAGGGGAGAGAGAACTGACCTGGGGGGTGGGAGGAGGAGAGGGGGGGGGGTCAGCAGAGTGGTATCCAGGGGGAGAGAGAACTGACCTGGGGGGTGGGAGGAGGAGAGAGGGGGGGGTCAGCAGAGTGGTATCCAGGGGGAGAGAGAACTGACCTGGGGGGGTGGGAGGAGGAGAGGGGGGGGGTCAGCAGAGTGGTATCCAGGGGGAGAGAGAACTGACCTGGAGGGGTGGGAGGAGGAGAGGGGGGGGTCAGCAGAGTGGTATCCAGGGGGAGAGAGAACTGACCTGGGGGGTGGGAGGAGGAGGGGGGGGGGGTCAGCAGAGTGGTATCCAGGGGGAGAGAGAACTGACCTGGGTGGGTGGGAGGAGGAGGGGGGGGGGGGGGTCAGCAGAGTGGTATCCAGGGGGAGAGAGAACTGACCTGGGGGGGTGGGAGGAGGAGAGGGGGGTCAGCAGAGTGGTATCCAGGGGGAGAGAGAACTGACCTGGGGGGTGGGAGGAGGAGAGAGGGGGGGTCAGCAGAGTGGTATCCAGGGGGAGAGAGAACTGACCTGGGGGGTGGGAGGAGGAGAGGGGGGGGTCAGCAGAGTGGTATCCAGGGGGAGAGAGAACTGACCTGGGGGGTGGGAGGAGGAGAGGGGGGTCAGCAGAGTGGTATCCAGGGGAGAGAGAACTGACCTGGGGGGGTGGGAGGAGGAGAGGGGGGGGGTCAGCAGAGTGGTATCCAGGGGGAGAGAGAACTGACCTGGGGGTGGGAGGAGGAGAGAGGGGGGTCAGCAGAGTGGTATCCAGGGGGAGAGAGAACTGACCTGGAGGGGTGGGAGGAGGGAGAGGGGGGTCAGCAGAGTGGTATCCAGGGGGAGAGAGAACTGACCTGGGGGTGGGAGGAGGAGAGAGGGGGGGTCAGCAGAGTGGTATCCAGGGGGAGAGAGAACTGACCTGGGGGGTGGGAGGAGGAGAGAGGGGGGGGTCAGCAGAGTGGTATCCAGGGGAGAACTGACCTGGGTGGGTGGGAGGAGGAGAGGGGGGTCAGCAGAGTGGTATCCAGGGGGAGAGAGAACTGACCTGGGGGTGGGAGGGGGGGGGGGTCAGCAGAGTGGTATCCAGGGGGAGAGAGAACTGACCTGGGGGGTGGGAGGGGGGGTCAGCAGAGTGGTATCCAGGGGGAGAGAGAACTGACCTGGGGGGGTGGGAGGAGGAGAGGGGGGGGTCAGCAGAGTGGTATCCAGGGGGAGAGAACTGACCTGGGGGGTGGGAGGAGGAGGGGGGGTCAGCAGAGTGGTATCCAGGGGGAGAGAGAACTGACCTGGGGGGGTGGGGGAGGGGGGTCAGCAGAGTGGTATCCAGGGGGAGAGAGAACTGACCTGGGGGGTGGGAGGAGGAGAGGGGGGGGGGGGTCAGCAGAGTGGTATCCAGGGGGAGAGAGAACTGACCTGGGGGGTGGGAGGAGGAGGAGGGGGGGTCAGCAGAGTGGTATCCAGGGGGAGAGAGAACTGACCTGGGGGGTGGGAGGAGGAGAGGGGGGGGGGGGGGTCAGCAGAGTGGTATCCAGGGGGAGAGAGAACTGACCTGGGGGTGGGAGGAGGAGAGGGGGGGGGGGTCAGCAGAGTGGTATCCAGGGGGAGAGAGAACTGACCTGGGGGGTGGGAGGAGGAGAGGGGGGTCAGCAGAGTGGTATCCAGGGGGAGAGAGAACTGACCTGGGGGGGTGGGAGGAGGGAGGGGGGGGTCAGCAGAGTGGTATCCAGGGGAGAGAGAACTGACCTGGGGGGTGGGAGGAGAGAGGGGGGTCAGCAGAGTGGTATCCAGGGGGAGAGAGAACTGACCTGGGGGGGGGGGGGGGGGTCAGCGGAGTGGTAGCTATCCTCTTAGGAGGGGTGGAGCTTTACTTTTCTGAAGGCAGTGTATGTGTGTGTGTTGTGTACCTGTGTCAGGTGTGTTGTGTACCTGTGTCAGGTGTGTTGTGTACCTGTGTCAGGTGTGTTGTGTACCTGTGTCAGGTGTGTTGTGTACCTGTGTCAGGTGTGTTGTGTACCTGTGTGGTATCCGTTGTCTGAGGTAAAGATGATGTAAGTGTTGTCCAGTTCCCCTCTGACCTCTAACCTCTTCACCACCTTCTCCACCAGGTCATCCACTGACAGCAGAGTACGCCACCTAGTGGGGGGGAGGGGGAAAACATTACTCAAAGGATAGGGGGGATACATTATCACTCATAAAGGATACATTATCACTCATAAAGGATACATTATAACTCATAAAGGATACACTATAACTCATAAAGGATGGGGGGATACATTATAACTCATAAAGGATACATTATCACTCATAAAGGACACATTATAACTCATAAAGGATACATTATCACTCATAAAGGATACATTATTACTCATAAAGGATACATTATCACTCATAAAGGATACATTATCACTCATAAAGGATACATTATAACTCAAAGGATAGGGGGGATACATTATAACTCATAAAGGATACATTATCACTCATAAAGGATACATTATCACTCATAAAGGATACATTATCACTCATAAAGGATACATTATCACTCATAAAGGATACATTATTACTCATAAAGGATACATTATCACTCATAAAGGATACATTATCACTCATAAAGGACACAACTCATAAAGGACACATTATAACTCATAAAGGATACATTAGAAATCATAAAGGATACATTAGAACTCATAAAGGACACATTATAACTCATAAAGGATACATTATAACTCATAAAGGATACATTATAACTCATAAAGGATACATTATCACTCATAAAGGATACATTATCACTCATAAAGGATACATTATCACTCATAAAGGATGGGGGGGATACATTATAACTCATAAAGGATACATTATCACTCATAAAGGATGGGGGGGATACATTATAACTCATAAAGGATACATTATTACTCATAAAGGACACATTATTACTCATAAAGGATACATTATTACTCATAAAGGATACATTATTAATCATTAAGGATACATTATAACCCATAAAGGATACATTATAACTCATAAAGGATACATTATTACTCATAAAGGATACATTATTACTCATAAAGGAAACATTATAACTCATAAAGGATAGGGGGGATACATTATAACTCATAAAGGATACATTGTAACTCAGAGGATACATTATTACTCATAAAGGACACATAACTCATAAAGGATACATTATAACCCATAAAGGATACATTGTAACTCATAAAGGATACATTATTACTCATAAAGGATACATTATCACTCATAAAGGATACATTATCACTCATAAAGGATGCATTAGAACTCATAAAGGATACATTATAACTCAGAGGATACATTATTACTCATAAAGGACACATTATTACTCATAAAGGATACATTATTACTCATAAAGGATACATTATTACTCATAAAGGATACATTAGAACTCATAAAGGAAACATTATAACTCATAAAGGATAGGGGGGATACATTATAACTCATAAAGGATACATTGTAACTCAGAGGATACATTATTACTCATAAAGGACACATAACTCATAAAGGATACATTATAACCCATAAAGGATACATTATAACTCATAAAGGATACATTATTACTCATAAAGGATACATTATTACTCATAAAGGATACATTATTACTCATAAAGGATACATTAGAACTCATAAAGGATACATTATAACTCATAAAGGATGCATTAGAACTCATAAAGGATACATTATAACTCATAAAGGATACATTATAACTCATAAAGGATACATTATAACTCATAAAGGATACATTATAACTCATAAAGGATACATTATAACTCATAAAGGATACATTATAACTCATAAAGGATAGGGGGGATACATTATAACTCAGAGGATACATTATAACTCATAAAGGATACATTATTACTCATAAAGGATACATTATAACTCATAAAGGATACATTATTACTCCTAAAGGATACATTATTACTCATAAAGGATACATTAGAACTCATAACGGATACATTAGAACTCATAAAGGATACATTAGAACTCATAAAGGATACATTATAACCCATAAAGGATAGGGGGGATACATTATAACTCATAAAGGATACATTATAACTCATAAAAGGATACATTAGAACTCATAAAGGATACATTATAACCCATAAAGGATAGGGGGGATACATTATAACTCATAAAGGATACATTATAACTCATAAAGGATAGGGGGGATACATTATAACTCATAAAGGATACATTATAACTCATACAAGGATACATTATAACTCATAAAGGATAGGGGGGATACATTATAACTCATAAAGGATACATTATCACTCATAAAGGATGGGGGGGATACATTATAACTCATAAAGGATACATTATAACTCATAAAGGATACATTATTACTCATAAAGGATACATTATTACTCATAAAGGACACATTATTACTCATAAAGGATAGGGGGGATACATTATAACTCATAAAGGATGGGGGGGATACATTATAACTCATAAAGGATACATTATAACTCATAAAGGATACATTATTACTCATAAAGGATACATTATTACTCATAAAGGATACATTATAACCCATAAAGGATACATTATAACTCATAAAGGATACATTATTACTCATAAAGGAAACATTATAACTCATAAAGGATACATTATAACTCATAAAGGATAGGGGGGATACATTATAACTCATAAAGGATACATTATAACTCATAAAAGGATACATTGATAAGCTCCTTTCCTGAGGACGGCTCACCTCTCACAGTCCTGGGCGACTTTAACCTCCCCACGTCTACCTTTGACTCATTCCTCTCTGCCTCCTTCTTTCCATTCCTCTCCTCTTTTGACCTCACCCTCTCACCTTCCCCCCCCTACTCACAAGGCAGGCAATACGCTCGACCTCATCTTTACTAGATGCTGTTCTTCCACTAACCTCATTGCAACTCCCCTCCAAGTCTCCGACCACTACCTTGTATCCTTTTCCCTCTCGCTCTCATCCAACACTTCCCACACTGCCCCTACTCGGATGGTATCGCGCCGTCCCAACCTTCGCTCTCTCTCCCCCGCTACTCTCTCCTCTTCCATCCTATCATCTCTTCCCTCTGCTCATACCTTCTCCAACCTTTCTCCTGATTCTGCCTCCTCAACCCTCCTCTCTTCCCTTTCTGCATCCTTTGACTCTCTATGTCCCCTATCCTCCAGGCCGGCTCGGTCCTCCTCCTGCTCCGTGGCTCGATGACTCATTGCGAGCTCACAGAACAGAGCTCCGGGCAGCCGAGCGGAAATGGAGGAAAACTCGCCTCCCTGCGGACCTGGCATCCTTTCACTCCCTCCTCTCTACATTGTCCTCCTCTGTCTCTGCTGCTAAAGCCACTTTCTACCACTCTAAATTCCAAGCATCTGCCTCTAACCCTAGGAAGCTCTTTGCCACCTTCTCCTCCCTCCTGAATCCTCCTCCCCTCCCCCCTCCTCCCTCTCTGCAGATGACTTCGTCAACCATTTTGAAAAGAAGGTCGACGACATCCGATCCTCGTTTGCTAAGTCAAACGATACCGCTGGTTCTGCTCACACTGCCCTACCCTGTGCTCTGACCTCTTTCTCCCCTCTCTCTCCAGATGAAATCTCGCTTCTTGTGACGGCCGGCCGCCCAACAACCTGCCCGCTTGACCTCTCTCTTCTCCAGACCATTTCCGGAGACCTTCTCCCTTACCTCACCTCGCTCATCAACTCATCCCTGACCGCTGGCTACGTCCCTTCCGTCTTCAAGAGAGCGAGAGTTGCACCCCTTCTGAAAAAACCTACACTCGATCCCTCCGATGTCAACAACTACAGACCAGTATCCCTTCTTTCTTTTCTCTCCAAAACTCTTGAACGTGCCGTCCTTGGCCAGCTCTCCCGCTATCTCTCTCAGAATGACCTTCTCGATCCAAATCAGTCAGGTTTCAAGACTAGTCATTCAACTGAGACTGCTCTTCTCTGTATCACGGAGGCGCTCCGCACTGCTAAAGCTAACTCTCTCTCCTCTGCTCTTATCCTTCTAGACCTATCGGCTGCCTTCGATACTGTGAACCATCAGATCCTCCTCTCCACCCTCTCCGAGTTGGGCATCTCCGGCGCGGCCCACGCTTGGATTGCGTCCTACCTGACAGGTCGCTCCTACCAGGTGGCGTGGCGAGAATCTGTCTCCTCGCCACGCGCTCTCACCACTGGTGTCCCCCAGGGCTCTGTTCTAGGCCCTCTCCTATTCTCGCTATACACCAAGTCACTTGGCTCTGTCATAACCTCACATGGTCTCTCCTATCATTGCTATGCAGACGACACACAATTAATTTTCTCCTTTCCCCCTTCTGATGACCAGGTGGCGAATCGCATCTCTGCATGTCTGGCAGACATATCAGTGTGGATGACGGATCACCACCTCAAGCTGAACCTCGGCAAGACGGAGCTGCTCTTCCTCCCGGGGAAGGACTGCCCGTTCCATGATCTCGCCATCACGGTTGACAACTCCATTGTGTCCTCCTCCCAGAGCGCTAAGAACCTTGGCGTGATCCTGGACAACACCCTGTCGTTCTCAACCAACATCATGGCGGTGGCCCGTTCCTGTAGGTTCATGCTCTACAACATCCGCAGAGTACGACCCTGCCTCACACAGGAAGCGGCGCAGGTCCTAATCCAGGCACTTGTCATCTCCCGTCTGGATTACTGCAACTCGCTGTTGGCTGGGCTCCCTGCCTGTGCCATTAAACCCTACAACTCATCCAGAACGCCGCAGCCCGTCTGGTGTTCAACCTTCCCAAGTTCTCTCACGTCACCCCGCTCCTCCGCTCTCTCCACTGGCTTCCAGTTGAAGCTCGCATCCGCTACAAGACCATGGTGCTTGCCTACGGAGCTGTGAGGGGAACGGCACCGCAGTACCTCCAGGCTCTGATCAGGCCCTACACCCAAGCAAGGGCACTGCGTTCATCCACCTCTGGCCTGCTCGCCTCCCTACCATTGAGGAAGTACAGTTCCCGCTCAGCCCAGTCAAAACTGTTCGCTGCTCTGGCCCCCCAATGGTGGAACAAACTCCCTCACGACGCCAGGACAGCGGAGTCAATCACCACCTTCCGGAGACACCTGAAACCCCACCTCTTCAAGGAATACCTAGGATAGGATAAGTAATCCTTCTCACCACCCCCCCCCCCTTAATGATTTAGATGCACTATTGTAAAGTGGCTGTTCCACTGGATGTCAGAAGGTGAATTCACCAATTTGTAAGTCGCTCTGGATAAGAGCGTCTGCTAAATGACTTAAATGTAAATGTAAATAAAGGACACATTAGAACTCATAAAGGAAACATAACTCATAAAGGATACATTAGAACTCATAAAGGAAACATTATAACTCATAAAGGATACATTATAACTCATAAAGGATACATTATAACTCATAAAGGACACATTATAACCCATAAAGGATACATTGTAACTCATAAAGGACACATTATTACTCATAAAGGATACATTATTACTCATAAAGGACACATTATTACTCATAAAGGATAGGGGGATACATTATAACTCATAAAGGATACATTATTACTCATAAAGGATAGGGGGATACATTATAACTCATAAAGGATACATTATAACTCATAAATGATACATTAGAACTCATAAAGGACACATTATAACTCATAAAGGACACATTATAACTCATAAAGGACACATTATAACTCATAAAGGATACATTATAACTCAAAGGATACATTATAACTCATAAAGGATAGGGGGGATACATTATAACTCATAAAGGATACATTATAACTCATAAAGGATACATTATAACTCATAAAGGATAGGGGGGATACATTATAACTCATAAAGGATACATTATAACTCATAAAGGATACATTATAACTCATAAAGGATAGGGGGGATACATTATAACTCATAAAGGATACATTATAACTCATAAAGGATACATTATAACTCATAAAGGATAGGGGGGATACATTATAACCCATAAAGGATACATTATTACTCATAAAGGATACATTATAACTCATAAAGGATAGGGGGGATACATTATCACTCATAAAGGATACATTATAACTCATAAAGGATACATTATAACTCATAAAGGACACATTATAACCCATAAAGGATACATTGTAACTCATAAAGGACACATTATTACTCATAAAGGATACATTATTACTCATAAAGGATATATTATTACTCATAAAGGATACATTATAACTCATAAAGGATACATTAGAACTCATAAAGGATAAATTATAACTCAAAGGATAGGGGGGATACATTATAACTCATAAAGGATACATTATCACTCAAAGGATAGGGGGGATACATTATAACTCATAAAGGATACATCATAACTCATAAAGGATACATTGTAACTCATAAAGGACACATTATTACTCATAAAGGATAGGGGGATACATTATAACTCATAAAGGATACATTATAACTCATAAATGATACATTAGAACTCATAAAGGACACATTATAACTCATAAAGGACACATTATAACTCATAAAGGATACATTATAACTCAAAGGATACATTATAACTCAAAGGATACATTATAACTCATAAAGGATAGGGGGGATACATTATAACTCATAAAGGATACATTATAACTCATAAAGGATACATTATAACTCATAAAGGATAGGGGGGATACATTATAACTCATAAAGGATACATTATAACTCATAAAGGATACATTATAACTCATAAAGGATACATTATAAATCATAAAGGATAGGGGGGATACATTATAACTCATAAAGGATACATTATAACTCATAAAGGATAGGGGGGATACATTATAACTCATAAAGGATACATTATAACTCATAAAGGATACATTATAACTCATAAAGGATACATTATAACTCATAAAGGATAGGGGGGATACATTATAACTCATAAAGGATACATTATAACTCATAAAGGATACATTATAACTCATAAAGGATACATTATAACTCATAAAGGATAGGGGGGATACATTATAACCCATAAAGGATACATTATTACTCATAAAGGATACATTATAACTCATAAAGGATACATTATAACTCATAAAGGATGGGGGGGATACATTATCACTCATAAAGGACACATTATAACTTAGAGGATACATTATAACTCATAAAGGATAGGGGGGATACATTATAACTCATAAAGGATACATTATAACTCATAAAGGATACATTATAACTCATAAAGGATGGGGGGGATACATTATCACTCATAAAGGACACATTATAACTTAGAGGATACATTATAACTCATAAAGGATAGGGGGGATACATTATAACTCATAAAGGATACATTATAACTCATAAAGGATACATTATAACTCAAAGGATACATTATCACTCATAAAGGACACATAACTCAGAGGATACATTATTACTCATAAAGGACACATTATCACTCAGAGGATACATTATAACTCATAAAGGATAGGGGGGATACATTATAACTCATAAAGGATACATTATCACTCATAAAGGATACATTATAACTCATAAAGGATAGGGGGGATACATTATAACTCATAAAGGATACATTATAACTCATAAGGATACATAATAACTCATAAAGGATACATTATAACCCATAAAGGATACATTATAACCCATAAAGGATACATTATAACTCATAAAGGATACATTATAACTCATAAAGGATACATTATAACTCATAAAGGATACATTATAACTCATAAAGGATACATTATAACTCATAAAGGATACATTATAACTCATAAAGGATACATTATAACTCATAAAGGATACATTATAACTCATAAAGGATACATTATAACTCATAGGATACATTATAACTCATAAAGGATACATTATAACTCATAAAGGATACATTATAACTCATAAAGGACACATTATAACTCATAAAGGACACATTATAACTCATAAAGGATACATTATAACTCATAAAGGATACATTATAACTCATAAAGGATACATTATAACTCATAAAGGACACATTATAACCGATAAAGGATAGGGGGATACATTATAACTCATAAAGGATACATTATCACTCATAAAGGATAGGGGGGATACATTATAACTCATAAAGGATACATTATAACTCATAAAGGATACATTATAACTCATAAAGGATACATTATTACTCATAAAGGATACATTATAACGCAAAGGATACATTATAACTCATAAAGGATACATTATAACTCATAAAGTATACATTATAACTCATAAAGGATACATTATTACTCATAAAGGATACATTATAACTCATAAAGGATACATTATAACTCATAAAGGATACATTATAACCCATAAAGGACACATTATTACTCATAAAGGATAGGGGGGTGTTGTGAGAGAAGATGGGAGAGAGAAGAGGAGATACTACTAACCGTTTCCTGTAGGCCTCGTCCAGTAACTCGATAGAGGAGTTGGTCATGGGAGTCTTCGCCTGTCTGATCAGCCAGTGCTTGTCCTGGAGAAGGTCATTATGGGAAAGACAGAGCACTTAATAAGTGGTAGGTCTCTGTAGTGTGTTGAGAGGTCAGACGTGGCCATCAGACAGTGGGAAAGGAGAGGGGATACCTAGTCTGAAAGCACTGAAATGTGTCTTCAGCATTTAACCCCTGAGGTGCGTGGGACTGCCTTAATCCACGTCAACGACATCAGCTCCCGAAAAGCATTATTGTTAGGGGTAACTGCCTTGCTCAAGAGAAGAACGTCTCGGGGGTTCGAACCAGAAAACCTTTGGTTACTGTCCCTATGCTAGGCTACACGTCACCCCTAAAACTGTAGTGAGAACGTCCACCCCTAAAAGGGTAGAGAACGAAGAGACGTCCACCCCTAAAACGGTAGTGAGAACGTCCACCCCTAAAACGGTAGTGAGAACGAAGAGACGTCCACCCCTAAAACGGTAGAGAGAACGAAGAGACGTCCACCCCTAAAACGGTAGAGGGAACGAAGAGACGTCCACCCCTAAAACGGTAGTGGGAACGAAGAGACGTCCACCCCTAAAACGGTAGTGGGAACGAAGAGACGTCCACCCCTAAAACGGTAGTGGGAACGAAGAGACGTCCACCCCTAAAACGGTAGTGGGAACGAAGAGACGTCCACCCCTAAAGCGGTAGTGGGAACGAAGAGACGTCCACCCCTAAAACGGTAGTGGGGCGAAGAGACGTCCACCCCTAAAGCGGTAGTGGGAGCGAAGACGTCCACCCCTAAAACGGTAGTGGGAACGAAGAGACGTCCACCCCTAAAACGGTAGTGGGAACGAAGAGACGTCCACCCCTAAAACGGTAGTGGGAACGAAGAGACGTCCACCCCTAAAACGGTAGTGGGAACGAAGAGACGTCCACCCCTAAAACGGTAGTGGGAACGAAGAGACGTCCACCCCTAAAACGGTAGTGAGAACGAAGAGACGTCCACCCCTAAAACGGTAGTGAGAACGAAGAGACGTCCACCCCTAAACGGTAGTGAGAACGAAGAGACGTCCACCCCTAAAACGGTAGTGAGAACGAGACACGTCCACCCCTAAAGCGGTAGTGAGAACGAAGAGACGTCCACCCTAAAGCGGTAGTGAGAACGAAGAGACGTCCACCCCTAAAACGGTAGTGAGAACGAAGAGACGTCCACCCCTAAAACGGTAGAGAGAACGAAGAGACGTCCACCCCTAAAACGGTAGAGAGAACGAAGAGACGTCCACCCCTAAAACGGTAGAGAGAACGAAGAGACGTCCACCCTAAAACGGTAGTGAGAACGAAGAGACGTCCACCCTAAAACGGTAGAGAGAACGAAGAGACGTCCACCCCTAAAACGGTAGAGAGAACGAAGAGACGTCCACCCCTAAAACGGTAGTGAGAACGAAGAGACGTCCACCCCTAAAACGGTAGTGAGAACGAAGAGACGTCCACCCCTAAAACGGTAGAGAGAACGAAGAGACGTCCACCCCTAAAACGGTAGAGAACGAAGAGACGTCCACCCCTAAAACGGTAGAGAGAACAAAGAGACGTCCACCCCTAAAACGGTAGTGAGAACGAAGAGACGTCCACCCCTAAAACGGTAGAGAGAACGAAGAGACGTCCACCCCTAAAACGGTAGAGAGAACGAAGAGACGTCCACCCCTAAAACGGTAGTGAGAACGAAGAGACGTCCACCCCTAAAACGGTAGAGAGAACGAAGAGACGTCCACCCCTAAAACGGTAGTGAGAACGACGAGATTCAGGCATTGAAGACTTGCACGGTGTTGGGGTTGTGGTGGAGTTGGGGTGGTGGTGGTGGTATGGGTGGTTTGATATGGGTGCGGCGGTGGTGTGGGTGCTGTGGTGGTATTGGTACTGCGGTGGTATGGGTGGTTTGATATGGGTGCTGTGGTATGGTTGCTGTGGTGGTATATGTGCTGCGGTGGTATGGGTGGTTTGATATGGGTGCTGCGGGGGTATGGGTGCTGTGGTGGCATGTTTGGAGCCTACCTTCCCATGGACGTTGAAGTTAGGGTCTCGAGGGGCCTTGAGGTTCTTGAAGCGGTCCTGGTACTGCGGGGCGGGGGTCCAGGGGGCGTGGGGGGCGGGGGGCGAAACCATCATGAAAAACGGACGGTAGTTAGACTTATACTGGAGGAAGTCTAGAGACATGTTGGCCTGGAGAGGACAGAGAGAGGTAGTTAGACTTATACTGGAGGAAGTCTAGAGACATGTTGGTCTGGAGAGGACAGAGAGAGGTAGTTAGACTTATACTGGAGGAAGTCTAGAGACATGTTGGTCTGGAGAGGACAGAGAGAGGTAGTTAGACTTATACTGGAGGAAGTCTAGAGACATGTTGGTCTGGAGAGGACAGAGAGAGGTAGTTAGACTTATACTGGAGGAAGTCTAGAGACATGTTGGTCTGGAGAGGACAGAGAGAGGTAGTTAGACTGGTGTTGATCCCAGACTGAGGCTGTAGTGATCAGACCAGGAGTTAGTGGACAGAGATAGAGGTGGTTAGACAGGTGATTCTCTGTGTCATTCAGTAGGACTACTAGCAGATCTTCTTACCAGTACGTCTGTCAGGTAGTCTTCACTGTAGTTCCCTCCATGCTTCTTAGGCTTCCCATTCACAGACAGTGTGTAGTTGTAGTACCGAGAGTTCCTCTCCTGAATAGAACACAGACAGTGTAGTACCTAGAGTTCCTCTCCTGAATAGAACACAGACAGTGTAGTACCTAGAGTTCCTCTCCTGAATAGAACACAGACAGTGTAGTACCGAGAGTTCCTCTCCTGAATAGAACACAGACAGTGTGTAGTTGTAGTACCGAGAGTTCCTCTCCTGAATAGAACACAGACAGTGTAGTACCTAGAGTTCCTCTCCTGAATAGAACACAGACAGTGTAGTACCTAGAGTTCCTCTCCTGAATAGAACACAGACAGTGTAGTACCTAGAGTTCCTCTCCTGAATAGAACACAGACAGTGTAGTACCGAGAGTTCCTCTCCTGAATAGAACACAGACAGTGTAGTTGTAGTACCTAGAGTCCCTCTCCTGAATAGAACACAGACAGTGTAGTACCTAGAGTTCCTCTCCTGAATAGAACCTAGAGTTCCTCTCCTGAATAGAACACAGACAGTGTAGTACCTAGAGTTCCTCTCCTGAATAGAACACAGACAGTGTAGTACCGAGAGTTCCTCTCCTGAATAGAACACAGACAGTGTGTAGTTGTAGTACCGAGAGTTCCTCTCCTGAATAGAACACAGACAGTGTAGTACCTAGAGTTCCTCTCCTGAATAGAACACAGACAGTGTAGTACCTAGAGTTCCTCTCCTGAATAGAACACAGACAGTGTAGTACCTAGAGTTCCTCTCCTGAATAGAACACAGACAGTGTAGTACCGAGAGTTCCTCTCCTGAATAGAACACAGACAGTGTAGTTGTAGTACCTAGAGTCCCTCTCCTGAATAGAACACAGACAGTGTAGTACCTAGAGTTCCTCTCCTGAATAGAACACAGACAGTGTAGTACCTAGAGTTCCTCTCCTGAATAGAACACAGACAGTGTAGTACCTAGAGTTCCTCTCCTGAATAGAACACAGACAGTGTAGTACCTAGAGTTCCTCTCTCCTGAATAGAACACAGACAGTGTAGTACCTAGAGTTCCTCTCCTGAATAGAACACAGACAGTGTAGTACCTAGAGTTCCTCTCCTGAATAGAACACAGACAGTGTAGTACCTAGAGTTCCTCTCCTGAATAGAACCTAGAGTTCCTCTCCTGAATAGAACACAGACAGTGTAGTACCTAGAGTTCCTCTCCTGAATAGAACCTAGAGTTCCTCTCCTGAATAGAACACAGACAGTGTAGTACCTAGAGTTCCTCTCCTGGATAGAACACAGACAGTGTAGTACCTAGAGTTCCTCTCCTGAATAGAACACAGACAGTGTAGTACCTAGAGTTCCTCTCCTGAATAGAACCTAGAGTTCCTCTCCTGAATAGAACACAGACAGTGTAGTACCTAGAGTTCCTCTCCTGAATAGAACACAGACAGTGTAGTACCTAGAGTTCCTCTCCTGAATAGAACACAGACAGTGTAGTACCTAGAGTTCCTCTCCTGAATAGAACACAGACAGTGTAGTACCTAGAGTTCCTCTCCTGAATAGAACACAGACAGTGTAGTACCTAGAGTTCCTCTCCTGAATAGAACACAGACAGTGTAGTACCTAGAGTTCCTCTCCTGAATAGAACACAGACAGTGTAGTACCTAGAGTTCCTCTCCTGAATAGAACACAGACAGTGTAGTACCTAGAGTTCCTCTCCTGAATAGAACACAGACAGTGTAGTACCTAGAGTTCCTCTCCTGAATAGAACACAGACAGTGTAGTACCTAGAGTTCCTCTCCTGAATAGAACACAGACAGTGTAGTACCTAGAGTTCCTCTCCTGAATAGAACACAGACAGTGTAGTACCTAGAGTTCCTCTCCTGAATAGAACACAGACAGTGTAGTACCTAGAGTTCCTCTCCTGAATAGAACACAGACAGTGTAGTACCTAGAGTTCCTCTCCTGAATAGAACACAGACAGTGTAGTACCTAGAGTTCCTCTCCTGAATAGAACACAGACAGTGTAGTACCTAGAGTTCCTCTCCTGAATAGAACACAGACAGTGTAGTACCTAGAGTTCCTCTCCTGAATAGAACACAGACAGTGTAGTACCTAGAGTTCCTCTCCTGAATAGAACACAGACAGTGTAGTACCTAGAGTTCCTCTCCTGAATAGAACACAGACAGTGTAGTACCTAGAGTTCCTCTCCTGAATAGAACACAGACAGTGTAGTACCTAGAGTTCCTCTCCTGAATAGAACACAGACAGTGTAGTACCTAGAGTTCCTCTCCTGAATAGAACACAGACAGTGTAGTACCTAGAGTTCCTCTCCTGAATAGAACACAGACAGTGTAGAACCTAGAGTTCCTCTCCTGAATAGTACCTAGAGTTCCTCTCCTGAATAGAACACAGACAGTGTAGTACCTAGAGTTCCTCTCCTGAATAGAACACAGACAGTGTAGTACCTAGAGTTCCTCTCCTGAATAGAACACAGACAGTGTGTAGTACCTAGAGTTCCTCTCCTGAATAGAACACAGACTGTGTTCTATTCAGGAGAGGAACTCTAGGTACTACACTGTCTGTGTTCTATTCAGGAGAGGAACTCTAGGTTCTATTCAGGAGAGGAACTCTAGGTACTACACTGTCTGTGTTCTATTCAGGAGAGGAACTCTAGGTACTACACTGACAGTGTAGTACCTAGAGTTCCTCTCCTGAATAGAACCTAGAGTTCCTCTCCTGAATAGAATACAGACAGTGTAGTACCTAGAGTTCCTCTCCTGAATAGATCACAGACAGTGTAGAACCTAGAGTTCCTCTCCTGAATAGAACCTAGAGTTCCTCTCCTGAATAGAACACAGACAGTGTAGTACCTAGAGTTCCTCTCCTGAATAGAACACAGACAGTGTAGAACCTAGAGTTCCTCTCCTGAATAGAACCTAGAGTTCCTCTCCTGAATAGGACCTAGAGTTCCTCTCCTGAATAGAACCTAGAGTTCCTCTCCTGAATAGAACACAGACAGTGTAGTACCTAGAGTTCCTCTCCTGAATAGAACCTAGAGTTCCTCTCCTGAATAGAACACAGACAGTGTAGAACCTAGAGTTCCTCTCCTGAATAGAACCTAGAGTTCCTCTCCTGAATAGAACCTAGAGTTCCTCTCCTGAATAGAACCTAGAGTTCCTCTCCTGAATAGAACCTAGAGTTCCTCTCCTGAATAGAACCTAGAGTTCCTCTCCTGAATAGAACACAGACAGTGTAGTACATAGAGTTCCTCTCCTGAATAGAACACAGACAGTGTAGTACCTAGAGTTCCTCTCCTGAATAGAACACAGACAGTGTAGTACCTAGAGTTCCTCTCCTGAATAGAACACAGACAGTGTAGTACCTAGAGTTCCTCTCCTGAATAGAACACAGACAGTGTAGTACCTAGAGTTCCTCTCCTGAATAGAACACAGACAGTGTAGTACCTAGAGTTCCTCTCCTGAATAGAACACAGACAGTGTAGTACCTAGAGTTCCTCTCCTGAATAGAACACAGACAGTGTAGTACCTAGAGTTCCTCTCCTGAATAGAACACAGACAGTGTAGTACCTAGAGTTCCTCTCCTGAATAGAACCTAGAGTTCCTCTCCTGAATAGAACACAGACAGTGTAGTACCTAGAGTTCCTCTCCTGAATAGAACACAGACAGTGTAGTACCTAGAGTTCCTCTCCTGAATAGAACACAGACAGTGTAGTACCTAGAGTTCCTCTCCTGAATAGATCACAGACAGTGTAGAACCTAGAGTTCCTCTCCTGAATAGAACCTAGAGTTCCTCTCCTGAATAGAACACAGACAGTGTAGTACCTAGAGTTCCTCTCCTGAATAGAACACAGACAGTGTAGTACCTAGAGTTCCTCTCCTGAATAGAACCTAGAGTTCCTCTCCTGAATAGAACACAGACAGTGTAGTACCTAGAGTTCCTCTCCTGAATAGAACACAGACAGTGTAGTACCTAGAGTTCCTCTCCTGAATAGATCACAGACAGTGTAGTACCTAGAGTTCCTCTCCTGAATAAAACCTAGAGTTCCTCTCCTGAATAGAACACAGACAGTGTAGTACATAGAGTTCCTCTCCTGAATAGAACACAGACAGTGTAGTACCTAGAGTTCCTCTCCTGAATAGAACACAGACAGTGTAGTACATAGAGTTCCTCTCCTGAATAGAACACAGACAGTGTGTAGTACCTAGAGTTCCTCTCCTGAATAGAACACAGACAGTGTAGTACCTAGAGTTCCTCTCCTGAATAGAACACAGACAGTGTAGTACCTAGAGTTCCTCTCCTGAATAGAACACAGACAGTGTAGTACCTAGAGTTCCTCTCCTGAATAGATCACAGACAGTGTAGTACCTAGAGTTCCTCTCCTGAATAAAACCTAGAGTTCCTCTCCTGAATAGAACACAGACAGTGTAGTACATAGAGTTCCTCTCCTGAATAGAACACAGACAGTGTAGTACCTAGAGTTCCTCTCCTGAATAGAACACAGACAGTGTAGTACATAGAGTTCCTCTCCTGAATAGAACACAGACAGTGTGTAGTACCTAGAGTTCCTCTCCTGAATAGAACACAGACAGTGTAGTACCTAGAGTTCCTCTCCTGAATAGAACACAGACAGTGTAGTACCTAGAGTTCCTCTCCTGAATAGAACACAGACAGTGTAGTACCTAGAGTTCCTCTCCTGAATAGATCACAGACAGTGTAGTACCTAGAGTTCCTCTCCTGAATAGAACACAGACAGTGTAGTACCTAGAGTTCCTCTCCTGAATAGAACACAGACAGTGTAGAACCTAGAGTTCCTCTCCTGAATAGAACCTAGAGTTCCGCTCCTGAATAGAACACAGACAGTGTAGTACCTAGAGTTCCTCTCCTGAATAGAACACAGACAGTGTAGTACCTAGAGTTCCTCTCCTGAATAGAACACAGACAGTGTAGTACCTAGAGTTCCTCTCCTGAATAGAACACAGACAGTGTAGTACCTAGAGTTCCTCTCCTGAATAGAACACAGACAGTGTAGTACCTAGAGTTCCTCTCCTGAATAGAACACAGACAGTGTAGAACCTAGAGTTCCTCTCCTGAATAGAACCTAGAGTTCCTCTCCTGAATAGAACACAGACAGTGTAGTACCTAGAGTTCCTCTCCTGAATAGAACACAGACAGTGTAGAACCTAGAGTTCCTCTCCTGAATAGAACCTAGAGTTCCTCTCCTGAATAGAACCTAGAGTTCCTCTCCTGAATAGAACCTAGAGTTCCTCTCCTGAATAGAACACAGACTATGTACTACACTGTCTGTGTTCTATTCAGGAGAGGAACTCTATGTACTACACTGAGTTCCTCTCCTGAATAGAACACAGACAGTGTAGTACCTAGAGTTCCTCTCCTGAATAGAACACAGACAGTGTAGAACCTAGAGTTCCTCTCCTGAATAGAACCTAGAGTTCCTCTCCTGAATAGAACCTAGAGTTCCTCTCCTGAATAGAACACAGACAGTGTAGTACATAGAGTTCCTCTCCTGAATAGAACACAGACAGTGTAGTACCTAGAGTTCCTCTCCTGAATAGAACACAGACAGTGTAGTACCTAGAGTTCCTCTCCTGAATAGAACCTAGAGTTCCTCTCCTGAATAGAACACAGACAGTGTAGTACCTAGAGTTCCTCTCCTGAATAGAACACAGACAGTGTAGTACCTAGAGTTCCTCTCCTGAATAGAACACAGACAGTGTAGTACCTAGAGTTCCTCTCCTGAATAGAACACAGACAGTGTAGAACCTAGAGTTCCTCTCCTGAATAGAACCTAGAGTTCCTCTCCTGAATAGAACACAGACAGTGTAGTACCTAGAGTTCCTCTCCTGAATAGAACACAGACAGTGTAGTACCTAGAGTTCCTCTCCTGAATAGAACACAGACAGTGTAGAACCTAGAGTTCCTCTCCTGAATAGAACCTAGAGTTCCTCTCCTGAATAGAACCTAGAGTTCCTCTCCTGAATAGAACACAGACAGTGTAGTACATAGAGTTCCTCTCCTGAATAGAACACAGACAGTGTAGTACCTAGAGTTCCTCTCCTGAATAGAACACAGACAGTGTAGTACCTAGAGTTCCTCTCCTGAATAGAACACAGACAGTGTAGTACCTAGAGTTCCTCTCCTGAATAGAACACAGACAGTGTAGTACCTAGAGTTCCTCTCCTGAATAGAACACAGACAGTGTAGTACCTAGAGTTCCTCTCCTGAATAGAACACAGACAGTGTAGAACCTAGAGTTCCTCTCCTGAATAGAACCTAGAGTTCCTCTCCTGAATAGAACACAGACAGTGTAGTACCTAGAGTTCCTCTCCTGAATAGAACACAGACAGTGTAGAACCTAGAGTTCCTCTCCTGAATAGAACCTAGAGTTCCTCTCCTGAATAGAACCTAGAGTTCCTCTCCTGAATAGAACCTAGAGTTCCTCTCCTGAATAGAACCTAGAGTTCCTCTCCTGAATAGAACCTAGAGTTCCTCTCCTGAATAGAACACAGACAGTGTAGTACATAGAGTTCCTCTCCTGAATAGAACACAGACAGTGTAGTACCTAGAGTTCCTCTCCTGAATAGAACACAGACAGTGTAGTACCTAGAGTTCCTCTCCTGAATAGAACACAGACAGTGTAGTACATAGAGTTCCTCTCCTGAATAGAACACAGACAGTGTGTAGTTGTAGTACCTAGAGTTCCTCTCCTGAATAGAACACAGACAGTGTAGTACCTAGAGTTCCTCTCCTGAATAGAACACAGACAGTGTAGTACCAAGAGTTCCTCTCCTGAATAGAACACAGACAGTGTAGTACCTAGAGTTCCTCTCCTGAATAGAACACAGACAGTGTAGTACCTAGAGTTCCTCTCCTGAATAGAACACAGACAGTGTAGTACCAAGAGTTCCTCTCCTGAATAGAACACAGACAGTGTAGTACCTAGAGTTCCTCTCCTGAATAGAACACAGACAGTGTAGAACCTAGAGTTCCTCTCCTGAATAGAACCTAGAGTTCCTCTCCTGAATAGAACACAGACAGTGTAGTACCTAGAGTTCCTCTCCTGAATAGAACACAGACAGTGTAGTACCTAGAGTTCCTCTCCTGAATAGAACACAGACAGTGTAGTACCTAGAGTTCCTCTCCTGAATAGAACACAGACAGTGTAGAACCTAGAGTTCCTCTCCTGAATAGAACCTAGAGTTCCTCTCCTGAATAGAACCTAGAGTTCCTCTCCTGAATAGAACCTAGAGTTCCTCTCCTGAATAGAACCTAGAGTTCCTCTCCTGAATAGAACCTAGAGTTCCTCTCCTGAATAGAACACAGACAGTGTAGTACATAGAGTTCCTCTCCTGAATAGAACACAGACAGTGTAGTACCTAGAGTTCCTCTCCTGAATAGAACACAGACAGTGTAGTACCTAGAGTTCCTCTCCTGAATAGAACACAGACAGTGTAGTACATAGAGTTCCTCTCCTGAATAGAACACAGACAGTGTGTAGTTGTAGTACCTAGAGTTCCTCTCCTGAATAGAACACAGACAGTGTAGTACCTAGAGTTCCTCTCCTGAATAGAACACAGACAGTGTAGTACCAAGAGTTCCTCTCCTGAATAGAACACAGACAGTGTAGTACCTAGAGTTCCTCTCCTGAATAGAACACAGACAGTGTAGTACCTAGAGTTCCTCTCCTGAATAGAACACAGACAGTGTAGTACCTAGAGTTCCTCTCCTGAATAGAACACAGACAGTGTAGAACCTAGAGTTCCTCTCCTGAATAGAACCTAGAGTTCCTCTCCTGAATAGAACCTAGAGTTCCTCTCCTGAATAGAACCTAGAGTTCCTCTCCTGAATAGAACACAGACAGTGTAGTACCTAGAGTTCCTCTCCTGAATAGATCACAGACAGTGTAGAACCTAGAGTTCCTCTCCTGAATAGAACACAGACAGTGTAGTACATAGAGTTCCTCTCCTGAATAGAACACAGACAGTGTAGTACCTAGAGTTCCTCTCCTGAATAGAACACAGACAGTGTAGTACCTAGAGTTCCTCTCCTGAATAGAACACAGACAGTGTAGTACCTAGAGTTCCTCTCCTGAATAGATCACAGACAGTGTAGAACCTAGAGTTCCTCTCCTGAATAGAACCTAGAGTTCCTCTCCTGAATAGAACACAGACAGTGTAGAACCTAGAGTTCCTCTCCTGAATAGAACCTAGAGTTCCTCTCCTGAATAGAACCTAGAGTTCCTCTCCTGAATAGAACCTAGAGTTCCTCTCCTGAATAGAACACAGACAGTGTAGTACCTAGAGTTCCTCTCCTGAATAGAACCTAGAGTTCCTCTCCTGAATAGAACACAGACAGTGTAGTACCTAGAGTTCCTCTCCTGAATAGAACCTAGAGTTCCTCTCCTGAATAGATCACAGACAGTGTAGAACCTAGAGTTCCTCTCCTGAATAGAACCTAGAGTTCCTCTCCTGAATAGAACCTAGAGTTCCTCTCCTGAATAGAACACAGACAGTGTAGAACCTAGAGTTCCTCTCCTGAATAGAACCTAGAGTTCCTCTCCTGAATAGAACCTAGAGTTCCTCTCCTGAATAGAACACAGACAGTGTAGTACCTAGAGTTCCTCTCCTGAATAGAACACAGACAGTGTAGTACCTAGAGTTCCTCTCCTGAATAGAACACAGACAGTGTAGTACCTAGAGTTCCTCTCCTGAATAGATCACAGACAGTGTAGAACCTAGAGTTCCTCTCCTGAATAGAACCTAGAGTTCCTCTCCTGAATAGAACACAGACAGTGTAGAACCTAGAGTTCCTCTCCTGAATAGAACCTAGAGTTCCTCTCCTGAATAGAACCTAGAGTTCCTCTCCTGAATAGAACACAGACAGTGTAGTACCTAGAGTTCCTCTCCTGAATAGAACACAGACAGTGTAGTACCTAGAGTTCCTCTCCTGAATAGAACACAGACAGTGTAGTACCTAGAGTTCCTCTCCTGAATAGAACACAGACAGTGTGTAGTTGTTGTACCTAGAGTTCCTCTCCTGAATAGAACACAGACAGTGTAGAACCTAGAGTTCCTCTCCTGAATAGAACACAGACAGTGTAGTACCTAGAGTTCCTCTCCTGAATAGAACACAGACAGTGTAGTACCTAGAGTTCCTCTCCTGAATAGAACACAGACAGTGTAGTACCTAGAGTTCCTCTCCTGAATAGAACCTAGAGTTCCTCTCCTGAATAGATCACAGACAGTGTAGTACCTAGAGTTCCTCTCCTGAATAGAACACAGACAGTGTAGTACCTAGAGTTCTTCTCCTGAATAGAACACAGACAGTGTAGTACCTAGAGTTCCTCTCCTGAATAGAACCTAGAGTTCCTCTCCTGAATAGAACACAGACAGTGTAGTACCTAGAGTTCCTCTCCTGAATAGAACACAGACAGTGTAGTACCTAGAGTTCCTCTCCTGAATAGAACACAGACAGTGTAGTACCTAGAGTTCCTCTCCTGAATAGAACACAGACAGTGTAGTACCTAGAGTTCCTCTCCTGAATAGAACACAGACAGTGTAGTACCTAGAGTTCCTCTCCTGAATAGAACACAGACAGTGTAGTACCTTGAGTTCCTCTCCTGAATAGAACCTAGAGTTCCTCTCCTGAATAGAACACAGACAGTGTAGTACCTAGAGTTGCTCTCCTGAATAGATCACAGACAGTGTAGTACCTAGAGTTCCTCTCCTGAATAGAACACAGACAGTGTAGTACCTAGAGTTCCTCTCCTGAATAGAACACAGACAGTGTAGTACCTAGAGTTCCTCTCCTGAATAGAACACAGACAGTGTAGTACCTAGAGTTCCTCTCCTGAATAGAACACAGACAGTGTAGTACCTAGAGTTCCTCTCCTGAATAGAACACAGACAGTGTGTAGTTGTAGTACCTAGAGTTCCTCTCCTGAATAGAACACAGACAGTGTAGAACCTAGAGTTCCTCTCCTGAATAGAACACAGACAGTGTAGTACCTAGAGTTCCTCTCCTGAATAGAACACAGACAGTGTAGTACCTAGAGTTCCTCTCCTGAATAGAACACAGACAGTGTAGTACCTAGAGTTCCTCTCCTGAATAGAACACAGACAGTGTAGTACCTAGAGTTCCTCTCCTGAATAGAACACAGACAGTGTGTAGTTGTAGTACCTAGAGTTCCTCTCCTGAATAGAACACAGACAGTGTAGTACCTAGAGTTCCTCTCCTGAATAGAACACAGACAGTGTAGTACATAGAGTTCCTCTCCTGAATAGAACACAGACAGTGTAGTACATAGAGTTCCTCTCCTGAATAGAACACAGACAGTGTAGTACCTAGAGTTCCTCTCCTGAATAGAACACAGACAGTGTAGTACCTAGAGTTCCTCTCCTGAATAGAACACAGACAGTGTAGTACCTAGAGTTCCTCTCCTGAATAGAACACAGACAGTGTAGTACCTAGAGTTCCTCTCCTGAATAGAACACAGACAGTGTAGTACCTAGAGTTCCTCTCCTGAATAGAACACAGACAGTGTAGTACCTAGAGTTCCTCTCCTGAATAGAACACAGACAGTGTAGTACATAGAGTTCTCTCCTGAATAGAACACAGACAGTGTAGTACCTAGAGTTCCTCTCCTGAATAGAACACAGACAGTGTAGTACCTAGAGTTCCTCTCCTGAATAGAACACAGACAGTGTAGTACCTAGAGTTCCTCTCCTGAATAGAACACAGACAGTGTAGTACCTAGAGTTCCTCTCCTGAATAGAACACAGACAGTGTAGTACCTAGAGTTCCTCTCCTGAATAGAACACAGACAGTGTAGTACCTAGAGTTCCTCTCCTGAATAGAACACAGACAGTGTGTAGTTGTAGTACCTAGAGTTCCTCTCCTGAATAGAACACAGACAGTGTAGTACCTAGAGTTCCTCTCCTGAATAGAACACAGACAGTGTAGTACATAGAGTTCCTCTCCTGAATAGAACACAGACAGTGTAGTACCTAGAGTTCCTCTCCTGAATAGAACACAGACAGTGTAGTACCTAGAGTTCCTCTCCTGAATAGAACACAGACAGTGTAGTACCTAGAGTTCCTCTCCTGAATAGAACACAGACAGTGTAGTACATAGAGTTCCTCTCCTGAATAGAACACAGACAGTGTAGTACCTAGAGTTCCTCTCCTGAATAGAACACAGACAGTGTAGTACCTAGAGTTCCTCTCCTGAATAGAACACAGACAGTGTAGTACCTAGAGTTCCTCTCCTGAATAGAACACAGACAGTGTAGTACCTAGAGTTCCTCTCCTGAATAGAACACAGACAGTGTAGTACCTAGAGTTCCTCTCCTGAATAGAACACAGACAGTGTAGTACCTAGAGTTCCTCTCCTGAATAGAACACAGACAGTGTAGTACCTAGAGTTCCTCTCCTGAATAGAACACAGACAGTGTAGTACCTAGAGTTCCTCTCCTGAATAGAACACAGACAGTGTAGTACCTAGAGTTCCTCTCCTGAATAGAACACAGACAGTGTATCTGTCACTACAGTATTTGAATATTATTAAATGAATACGTGAAGGAGATAAAGTTGACCATCGTATCTCTAGATTCAGTAGACCACAGAGGAGATCAAGTTGTCTGTCGTGTTTCTGCCGGAACATTCGCAACTTTCTCCCGATCCTGACCTTTAGTGACCTCTAACCTCAGTTACCCTTGCAGATATAGTAAACAAGGTATGTCAACAATCTTTGATTGATGTGATTTTCCTTCCCAGAGGAAAAACCAGGCCAGAGCGAGCAGCAGTCGCAACACCGTTGATTGATGATTGAGTCAGGACTACTGGCAGAAACACGTCTCTCGGGGTCAAAGTGGACCATTAGATTAGACTCACTAGACTGCTGAGGTGACATGTTGTTCTCACCAGAGTCTAGACTGATGTTGTGACGTTAGTAATAGAGTGTATAAATGTAGTCTCACCAGTCCGACCCAGTAGTCCCATCCCAGAGGAACGTGCTCCACTCCTCCTGCATCTGGGTTCCCATACTGAAACAGAGACAGTTTCCATACTGAATCACATGTATAGTCAGTTTCCATACTGAATCACATGTATAGTCAGTTTCCATACTGAATCACATGTATAGTCAGTTTCCATACTGAATCACATGTATAGTCAGTTTCCATACTGAATCACATGTATAGTCAGTTTCCATACTGAAACACATGTATAGTCAGTTTCCATACTGAATCACATGTATAGTCAGTTTCCATACTGAATCACATGTATAGTCAGTTTCCATACTGAATCACATGTATAGTCAGTTTCCATACTGAATCACATGTATAGTCAGTTCCATACTGAATCACATGTATAGTCAGTTTCCATACTGAATCACATGTATAGTCAGTTTCCATACTGAATCACATGTATAGTCAGTTTCCATACTGAATCACATGTATAGTCAGTTTCCATACTGAATCACATGTATAGTCAGTTTCCATACTGAATCACATGTATAGTCAGTTTCCATACTGAATCACATGTATAGTCAGTTTCCATACTGAATCACATGTATAGTCAGTTTCCATACTGAATCACATGTATAGTCAGTTTCCATACTGAATCACATGTATAGTCAGTTTACTGAATCACATGTATAGTCAGTTTCCATACTGAATCACATGTATAGTCAGTTTCCATACTGAATCACATGTATAGTCAGTTTCCATACTGAATCACATGTATAGTCAGTTTCCATACTGAATCACATGTATAGTCAGTTTCCATACTGAAACAGAGAGTTTCCATACTGAATCACATGTATAGTCAGTTTCCATACTGAATCACAGAGTCAGAGAGACAGAACGAGTCAGTTCACAGAGATTCAAAGCCAGACAGGGTGACTTCCTCTACATAGATGCATAGTGTGAGACTCAGTGGTTAGGAACAGACTCAGTGGTTAGGAACAGACTCAGTGGTTAGGAACAGACTCAGTGGTTAGGAACAGACTCAGTGGTTAGGAACAGACTCAGTGGTTAGGAACAGACTCAGTGGTTAGGAACAGACTCAGTGGTTAGGAACAGACTCAGTGGTTAGGAACAGACTCAGTGGTTAGGAACAGACTCAGTGGTTAGGAACAGACTCAGTGGTTAGGGTTAGGAACAGACTCAGTGGTTAGGGTTAGGAACAGACTCAGTGGTTAGGGTTAGGAACAGACTCAGTGGTTAGGGTTAGGAACAGACTCAGTGGTTAGGGTTAGGAACAGACTCAGTGGTTAGGGTTAGGAACAGACTCAGTGGTTAGGGTTAGGAACAGACTCAGTGGTTAGGGTTAGGAACAGACTCAGTGGTTAGGGTTAGGAACAGACTCAGTGGTTAGGGTTAGGAACAGACTCAGTGGTTAGGGTTAGGAACAGACTCAGTGGTTAGGGTTAGGAAGAGACTCAGTGGTTAGGGTTAGGAACAGACTCAGTGATTAGGGTTAGGAACAGACTCAGTGATTAGGGTTAGGAACAGACTCAGTGGTTAGGGTTAGGAACAGACTCAGTGGTTAGGGTTAGGAACAGACTCAGTGGTTAGGGTTAGGAACAGATTCAGTGGTTAGGGTTTGGGTTAGGTTTAGGAACAGACAGAGAGTTAGGGTTAGGGATTAGGGTGTGACTCAGTGGTAAGGGTTAGGGGTTTGGGTTAGTTCACATAGTGTGTGACTCAGTGGTTAGAGTTAGGGACATAGGAACAGACAGGGAGTTGGGGACATAGGAACAGACAGGGAGTTAGGGTCATAGGAACAGACAGGGAGTTAGGGTCATAGGAACAGACAGGGAGTTAGGGTCATAGGAACAGACAGGGAGTTAGGGTCATAGGAACAGACAGGGAGTTAGGGTCATAGGAACAGACAGGGAGTTAGGGTCATAGGAACAGACAGGGAGTTAGGGTCATAGGAACAGACAGGGAGTTAGGGTCATAGGAACAGACAGGGAGTTAGGGTCATAGGAACAGACAGGGAGTTAGGGTCATGGGAACAGACAGGGAGTTAGGGTCATGGGAACAGACAGGGAGTTAGGGTCATTGGAACAGACAGGGAGTTAGGGTCATAGGAACAGACAGGGAGTTAGGGTCATTGGAACAGACAGGGAGTTAGGGTCATTGGAACAGACAGGGAGTTAGGGTCATAGGAACATATCAGCATCATTCTACTGTAACCTACATGTTGATGATGCTGTCTCGTGTAACCTACATACATGACAGGACATGATGATGCTGTCTTCTATAACCTACATACATGACATGATGATGCTGTCTCGTGTAACCTACATACATGACAGGACATGATGATGCTGTCTCGTGTAACCTACATACATGACAGGACATGATGCTGTGAAGATGCTGTGTGTGGTATGGTTGTGGCATACTGTCATATTGCTTAAGACTTGTCCAAAGTAAATGCTGTTTTGAATTGAATAACCTGGTTGAGGTACTTCCCAGTGTAGAAGGTCTGGTAGCCAGCGTAGGGTTAGTGGTCGAGCTAGGTGGTCGAGCTAGGTGGTCGAGCTAGGTGGTCGAGCTAGGTGGTCGAGCTAGGTGGTCGAGCTAGGTGGTCGAGCTAGGTGAGGTATATTTACCTGGTTGAGGTACTTCCCAGCGAAGAAGGTCTGGTAACCAGCGTAGGCCTGCAGTAGAGCAGGGAAGGTCTTGGGCTCCTGGGTCTTCTGCCAGGCCGTGCTGCTGCAGTTCCCCTCCAGAGTGTTGTTGATCACATGGTGGTTATGAGGATACGTTCCTGTTAGGATGCTGGCTCTGCTGGGACAGCACAGTGGGCTGGCTACAAACTGGGGTAAACACAACAACATACTCCCATCAGCATGTCTCCTGGTGCAGGTCAACTACACTCATTCATCTCCCGTCCTGCCCCTGAAACCCTCATCATGCATTCATCTCCTTCCAGAAGGAACCTGCAGGTAACCATTTGGTTGGACGATGAACAGGAAACTCACAGCGTTGGAGACCAACCCCTAACCCTGAACAGGATACTCACAGCGTTGGAGACCAACCCCTAACCCCTAACCCCTAACAGGATACTCACAGCGTTGGAGACCAACCCCTAACCCCTAACCCCTAACAGGATACTCACAGCGTTGGAGACCAACCCCTAACCCTGAACAGGATACTCACAGCGTTGGAGACCAACCCCTAACCCCTAACAGGAACCTAACAGGATACTCACAGCGTTGGAGACCAACCCTAACCCTGAACAGGATACTCACAGCGTTGGAGACCAACCCTAACCCCTAACAGGATACTCACAGCGTTGGAGACCAACCTAACCTGACCAACCCCAGGATAACCCTAACAGGATACTCACAGCGTTGGAGACCAACCCCTAACAGGATACTCACAGCGTTGGAGACCAACCCTAACCCTAACAGGATACTCACAGCGTTGGAGACCAACCCTAACCCCTAACAGGATACTCACAGCGTTGGAGACCAACCCCCCTAACCCTGAGAACAGGATACTCCACAGCGTTGAGACCAACCCTAACCCCTAACAGGATACTCACAGCCCAACCCCTAACAGGATACTCACAGCGTTGGAGACCAACCCCTAACCCTGAACAGGATACTCACAGCGTTGGAGACCTAACCCTGAACAGGATACTCACAGCGTTGGAGACCAACCTAACCCTAACAGGATACTCACAGCGTTGGAGACCAACCCCTAACCCCTAACAGGATACTCACAGCGTTGGAGACCAACCCCTAACCCTGAACAGGATACTCACAGCGTTGGAGACCAACCCCTAACCTAACCCTAACAGGATAACAGGATACTCACAGGATACTCACAGTGTTGGAACCCCTAACAGGCCGTTGGAGACCAACCCCTAACCCTGAACAGGATACTCACAGCGTTGGAGATCAACCCTAACCCTGAACTAACCCAGCGTTGAACAGGATACTCACAGCGTTGGAGACCAACCCTAACCCTGAACCGTTGGAGACCAACCCTAACCCTGAACAGGATACTCACAGCGTTGAGACCAACCCTAACCCTGAACAGGATACTCACAGCGTTGGGAGACCAACCCCGTTAACCCCTAACAGGATACTCACAGCGTTGGAGACCAACCCCTAACCCCTAACAGGGTACTCACAGCGTTGGACTAACCCTAACCCCCTAACAGGAGCCCAACCCCTAACCCCTAACAGGATACTCACAGCGTTGGAGACCAACCCCCTAGCCCCCAACCCCTAACCCTCTTAACAGGATACTCACAGCGTTGAGACAAACCTAACCCCTAACAGGATACCAACCCTAACCCTGAACAGGATACTCACAGCGTTGGAGATACTCACAGCGTTGGAGACCCCTAACAGGATACTCACAGCGTTGGAGACCCCTAACAGGATACTCACAGCGTTGGAGACAAACCCCTAACCCCTAACTCTTAACAGGAAACTCACAGCGTTGGAGACTAACCCCCAACCACTAACAGGATACTCACAGCGTTGGAGACCAACCCCTAACCGGATACTCACAGCGTTGGAGACTAACCCCTAACCCCTAACAGGATACTCACAGCATTGGAGACAAACCCCTAACCCCTAACTCTTAACAGGATACTCACAGCGTTGGAGACCAACCCCTAACCCTGAACAGGATACTCACAGCGTTGGAGACCAACCCTAACCCTGAACAGGATACTCACAGCGTTGGAGACTAACCCCTAACCCTGAACAGGATACTCACAGCGTTTGGAGACCAACCCCTAACCCTGAACAGGATACTCACAGCGTTGGAGACCAACCCTAACCCCTAACAGGATACTCACAGCGTTGGAGACCAACCCCTAACCCCTAACAGGATACTCACAGCGTTGGAGACCAACCCCTAACAGGATACTCACAGCGTTGGAGACCAACCCCTAACCCCTAACCCCTAACCCTGAACAGGATACTCACAGCGTTGGAGACCAACCCCTAACCCCTAACAGGATACTCACAGCGTTGGAGACCAACCCCTAACCCCTAACAGGATACTCACAGCGTTGGAGACTAACCCCTAACCCCTAACAGGATACTCAGAGCGTTGGAGACCAACCCCTAACCCCTAACAGGATACTCACAGCGTTGGAGACCAACCCCTAACCCCCAACCCCTAACCCCTAACTCTTAACAGGATACTCACAGCGTTGGAGACAAACCCCTAACCCCTAACAGGATACTCACAGCGTTGGAGACCAACCCCTAACCCCTGAACAGGATACTCACA
>NW_027008587.1:0-86829 GCF_036934945.1 Oncorhynchus masou masou
CTGCCAGCCGTCCTGTACCTTTCCCCCACCTCTGGAATAACGACCTCTGCCTGGTCTGAGCCTGCCAGCCGTCCTGTACCTTTGCCCCACCTCTGGAATAACAACCTCTGCCTGGTCTGAGCCTGCCAGCCGTCCTGTACCTTTGCCCCACCTCTGGAATAATGACCTCTGCCTGGTCTGAGCCTGCCAGCCGTCCTGTACCTTTGCCCCACCTCTGGAATAACGACCTCTGCCTGGTCTGAGCCTGCCAGCCGTCCTGAACCTTTGCCCCACCTCTGGAATAACGACCTCTGCCTGGTCTGAGCCTGCCAGCCGTCCTGTACCTTTGCCCCACCTCTGGAATAACGACCTCTGCCTGGTCTGAGCCTGCCAGCCGTCCTGTACCTTTGCCCCACCTCTGGAATAACGACCTCTGACATGGTCTGAGCCTGCCAGCCATCCTGTACCTTTGCCCCACCTCTGGAATAATGACCTCTGCCTGGTCTTAGCCTGCCAGCCGTCCTGTACCTTTGCCCCACCTCTGGAATAACGACCTCTGCCTGGTCTGAGCCTGCCAGCCGTCCTGTACCTTTGCCCCACCTCTGGAATAACGACCTCTGCCTGGTCTGAGCCTGCCAGCCGTCCTGTACCTTTGCCCCACCTCTGGAATAATGACCTCTGCCTGGTCTGAGCCTGCCAGCCGTCCTGTACCTTTGCCCCACCTCTGGAATAACGACCTCTGCCTGGTCTGAGCCTGCCAGCCGTCCTGTACCTTTGCCCCACCTCTGGAATAACGACCTCTGCCTGGTCTGAGCCTGCCAGCCGTCCTGTACCTTTGCCCCACCTCTGGAATAATGACCTCTGCCTGGTCTGAGCCTGCCAGCCGTCCTGTACCTTTGCCCCACCTCTGGAATAACGACCTCTGCCTGGTCTGATCCTGCCAGCCGTCCTGTACCTTTGCCCCACCTCTGGAATAACGACCTCTGCCTGGTCTGAGCCTGCCAGCCGTCCTGTACCTTTCCCTCACCTCTGGAATAACGACCTCTGCCTGGTCTGAGCCTGCCAGCCGTCCTGTACCTTTGCCCCACCTCTGGAATAACGACCTCTGCCTGGTCTGAGCCTGCCAGCCGTCCTGTACCTTTGCCCCACCTCTGGAATAATGACCTCTGCCTGGTCTGAGCCTGCCAGCCGTCCTGTACCTTTGCCCCACCTCTGGAATAACGACCTCTGCCTGGTCTGAGCCTGCCAGCCGTCCTGTACCTTTGCCCCACCTCTGGAATAACGACCTCTGCCTGGTCTGAGAATGCCAGCCGTCCTGTACCTTTGCCCCACCTCTGGAATAACGACCTCTGCCTGGTCTGAGCCTGCCAGCCGTCCTGTACCTTTGCCCCACCTCTGGAATAATGACCTCTACCTGGTCTGAGCCTGCCAGCCGTCCTGTACCTTTGCCCCACCTCTGGAATAATGACCTCTGCCTGGTCTGAGCCTGCCAGCCGTCCTGTACCTTTGCCCCACCTCTGGAATAATGACCTCTGCCTGGTCTGAGCCTGCCAGCCGTCCTGTACCTTTGCCCCACCTCTGGAATAATGACCTCTGCCTGGTCTGAGCCTGCCAACCGTCCTGTACCTTTGCCCCACCTCTGGAATAACGACCTCTGCCTGGTCTGAGCCTGCCAGCCGTCCTGTACCTTTGCCCCACCTCTGGAATAACGACCTCTGCCTGGTCTGAGCCTGCCAGCCGTCCTGTACCTTTGCCCCACCTCTGGAATAACGACCTCTGCCTGGTCTGAGAATGCCAGCCGTCCTGTACCTTTGCCCCACCTCTGGAATAACGACCTCTGCCTGGTCTGAGCCTGCCAGCCGTCCTGTACCTTTGCCCCACCTCTGGAATAATGACCTCTGCCTGGTCTGAGCCTGCCAGCCGTCCTGTACCTTTGCCCCACCTCTGGAATAATGACCTCTGCCTGGTCTGAGCCTGCCAGCCGTCCTGTACCTTTGCCCCACCTCTGGAATAATGACCTCTGCCTGGTCTGAGCCTGCCAGCCGTCCTGTACCTTTGCCCCACCTCTGGAATAAAGACCTCTGCCTGGTCTGAGCCTGCCAACCGTCCTGTACCTTTGCCCCACCTCTGGAATAATGACCTCTGCCTGGTCTGAGCCTGCCAGCCGTCCTGTACCTTTGCCCCACCTCTGGAATAACGACCTCTGCCTGGTCTGAGCCTGCCAGCCGTCCTGTACCTTTGCCCCACCTCTGGAATAACGACCTCTGCCTGGTCTGAGAATGCCAGCCGTCCTGTACCTTTGCCCCACCTCTGGAATAACGACCTCTGCCTGGTCTGAGCCTGCCAGCCGTCCTGTACCTTTGCCCCACCTCTGGAATAACGACCTATGCTTGGTCTGAGCCTGCCAGCCGTCCTGTACCTTTCCCCCACCTCTGGAATAACGACCTCTGCCTGGTCTGAGCCTGCCAGCCGTCCTGTACCTTTGCCCCACCTCTGGAATAACAACCTCTGCCTGGTCTGAGCCTGCCAGCCGTCCTGTACCTTTGCCCCACCTCTGGAATAACGACCTCTGCCTGGTCTGAGCCTGCCAGCCGTCCTGTACCTTTGCCCCACCTCTGGAATAACGACCTCTGCCTGGTCTGAGCCTGCCAGCCGTCCTGTACCTTTGCCCCACCTCTGGAATAACGACCTCTGCCTGGTCTGAGAATGCCAGCCGTCCTGTACCTTTGCCCCACCTCTGGAATAACGACCTCTGCCTGGTCTGAGCCTGCCAGCCGTCCTGTACCTTTGCCCCACCTCTGGAATAATGACCTCTGCCTGGTCTGAGCCTGCCAGCCGTCCTGTACCTTTGCCCCACCTCTGGAATAACGACCTCTGCCTGGTCTGAGCCTGCCAGCCGTCCTGTACCTTTGCCCCACCTCTGGAATAACGACCTCTGCCTGGTCTGAGAATGCCAGCCGTCCTGTACCTTTGCCCCACCTCTGGAATAACGACCTCTGCCTGGTCTGAGCCTGCCAGCCGTCCTGTACCTTTGCCCCACCTCTGGAATAACGACCTATGCTTGGTCTGAGCCTGCCAGCCGTCCTGTACCTTTCCCCACCTCTGGAATAACGACCTCTGCCTGGTCTGAGCCTGCCAGCCGTCCTGTACCTTTGCCCCACCTCTGGAATAACAACCTCTGCCTGGTCTGAGCCTGCCAGCCGTCCTGTACCTTTGCCCCACCTCTGGAATAACGACCTCTGCCTGGTCTGAGCCTGCCAGCCGTCCTGTACCTTTGCCCCACCTCTGGAATAACGACCTCTGCCTGGTCTGAGCCTGCCAGCCGTCCTGTACCTTTGCCCCACCTCTGGAATAATGACCTCTGCCTGGTCTGAGCCTGCCAGCCGTCCTGTACCTTTGCCCCACCTCTGGAATAATGACCTCTGCCTGGTCTGAGCCTGCCAGCCGTCCTGTACCTTCGCCCCCCACCTCTGGAATAATGACCTCTGCCTGGTCTGAGCCTGCCAGCCGTCCTGTACCTTTGCCCCACCTCTGGAATAATGCCCTCTGCCTGGTCTGAGCCTGCCAGCCGTCCTGTACCTTTGCCCCACCTCTGGAATAATGACCTCTGCCTGGTCTGAGCCTGCAGGCCGTCCTGTACTTTTGCCCCACCTCTGGAATAATGACCTCTGCCTGGTCTGAGCCTGCCGGCCTTCCTGTACCTTTGCCCCACCTCTGGAATAATGACCTCTGCCTGGTCTGAGCCTGCCAGCCGTCCTGTACCTTTGCCCCACCTCTGGAATAATGACCACTGCCTGGTCTGAGCCTGCCAGCCGTCCTGTACCTTTGCCCCACCTCTGGAATAATGACCTCTGCCTGGTCTGAGCCTGCCAGCCGTCCTGTACCTTTGCCCCACCTCTGGAATAACGACCTCTGCCTGGTCTGAGCCTGCCTTCCGTCCTGTACCTTTGCCCCACCTCTGGAATAACGACCTATGCTTGGTCTGAGCCTGCCAGCCGTCCTGTACCTTTCCCCCACCTCTGGAATAACGACCTCTGCCTGGTCTGAGCCTGCCAGCCGTCCTGTACCTTTGCCCCACCTCTGGAATAACAACCTCTGCCTGGTCTGAGCCTGCCAGCCGTCCTGTACCTTTGCCCCACCTCTGGAATAACGACCTCTGCCTGTTCTGAGCCTGCCAGCCGTCCTGTACCTTTGCCCCACCTCTGGAATAACGACCTCTGCCTGGTCTGAGCCTGCCAGCCGTCCTGTACCTTTGCCCCACCTCTGGAATAACGACCTCTGCCTGGTCTGAGAATGCCAGCCGTCCTGTACCTTTGCCCCACCTCTGGAATAACGACCTCTGCCTGGTCTGAGCCTGCCAGCCGTCCTGTACCTTTGCCCCACCTCTGGAATAATGACCTCTGCCTGGTCTGAGCCTGCCAGCCGTCCTGTACCTTTGCCCCACCTCTGGAATAATGACCTCTGCCTGGTCTGAGCCTGCCAGCCGTCCTGTACCTTCGCCCCACCTCTGGAATAATGACCTCTGCCTGGTCTGAGCCTGCCAGCCGTCCTGTACCTTTGCCCCACCTCTGGAATAATGCCCTCTGCCTGGTCTGAGCCTGCCAGCCGTCCTGTACCTTTGCCCCACCTCTGGAATAATGACCTCTGCCTGGTCTGAGCCTGCAGGCCGTCCTGTACTTTTGCCCCACCTCTGGAATAATGACCTCTGCCTGGTCTGAGCCTGCCGGCCTTCCTGTACCTTTGCCCCACCTCTGGAATAATGACCTCTGCCTGGTCTGAGCCTGCCAGCCGTCCTGTACCTTTGCCCCACCTCTGGAATAATGACCTCTGCCTGGTCTGAGCCTGCCAGCCGTCCTGTACCTTTGCCCCACCTCTGGAATAATGACCTCTGCCTGGTCTGAGCCTGCCAGCCGTCCTGTACCTTTGCCCCACCTCTGGAATAACGACCTCTGCCTGGTCTGAGCCTGCCTTCCGTCCTGTACCTTTGCCCCACCTCTGGAATAATGACCTCTGCCTGGTCTGAGCCTGCCAGCCGTCCTGTACCTTTGCCCCACCTCTGGAATAATGACCTCTGCCTCGTCTGAGCCTGCCAGCCGTCCTGTACCTTTGCCCCACCTCTGGAATAATGACCTCTGCCTGGTCTGAGCCTGCCAGCCGTCCTGTACCTTTGCCCCACCTCTGGAATAATGACCTCTGCCTGGTCTGAGCCTGCCAGCCGTCCTGTACCTTTGCCCCACCTCTGGAATAATGACCTCTGCCTGGTCTGAGCCTGCCAGCCGTCCTGTACCTTTGCCCCACCTCTGGAATAACGACCTCTGCCTGGTCTGAGCCTGCCAGCCGTCCTGTACCTTTGCCCCACCTCTGGAATAATGACCTCTGCCTGGTCTGAGCCTGCCAGCCGTCCTGTACCTTTGCCCCACCTCTGGAATAATGACCTCTGCCTGGTCTGAGCCTGCCAGCCGTCCTGTACCTTTGCCCCACCTCTGGAATAATGACCTCTGCCTGGTCTGAGCCTGCCAGCCGTCCTGTACCTTTGCCCCACCTCTGGAATAACGACCTCTGCCTGGTCTGAGCCTGCCAGCCGTCCTGTACCTTTGCCCCACCTCTGGAATAATGACCTCTGCCTGGTCTGAGCCTGCCAGCCGTCCTGTACCTTTGCCCCACCTCTGGAATAATGACCTCTGCCTGGTCTGAGCCTGCCAGCCGTCCTGTACCTTTGCCCCACCTCTGGAATAATGACCTCTGCCTGGTCTGAGCCTGCCAGCCGTCCTGTACCTTTGCCCCACCTCTGGAATAATGACCTCTGCCTGGTCTGAGCCTGCCAGCCGTCCGGTTCCTCTGGCTCTGTTGCTGTAATAATCATTGTTACTTCGATTCCTGATACATTCACAACAATTCACAGATCTAAAAGTAAAATAATGCAATTAAGAAATATATACATATATATGTATGTATGTTCTGCTCAAAAAAATAAATGGAACATTAAAATGGGGTGGCAGGGTAGCCTAGTGGTTAGAGTGTTGGACTAGTAACCGGAAGGTTGCAATTTCAAATCCCCGAGCTGACAAGGTACAAATCTGTCATTCTGCCCTTGAACAGGCAGAATGACCCACTGTTCCTAGGCCCTCATTGAAAATAAGAATTTGTTCTAAACTGACTTGCCTAGTTAAATAAAGGTAAAATATAAAAATAACACATCCTAGATCTGAATGAATGAAATATTCTTATTAAATACTTTTTTCTTTACATAGTTGAATATGCTGACAACAAAATCACACAAAAATGATGAATGGAAATCAAATTTATCAACCCATGGAGGTCTGGATTTGGAGTCACACTCAAAATTAAAGTGGAAACCCACACTACAGGCTGATCCAACTTTGATGTAATGTCCTTAAAACAAGTCAAAATGAGGCTCAGTAGTGTGTGTGGCCTCCATGTGCCTGTATGACCTCCCTACAATGCCTGGGCATGCTCCTGATGAGGTGGTGGATGGTCTCCTGAGGGATCTCCTCCCAGACCTGGACTAAAGCATCCGCCAACTCCTGGACAGTCTGTGGTGCAACGTGGCATTGGTGGATGGAGCGAGACATGATGTCCCAGATGTGCTCAATTGGATTCAGGTCTGGGGAACGGGCGGGCCAGTCCATAGCATCAATGCCTTCCTCTTGCAGGAACTGCTGACACACTCCAGCCACATGATGTCTAGCATTGTCTTGCATTATGAGGAACCCAGTGCCAACTGTACCAGCATATGGTCTCACAAGGGGACTGAGGATCTCATCTCGGTACCTAATGGCAGTCAGGCTACCTCTGGCGAGCACATGGAGGGCTGCGCGGCCCCCCAAAGAAATGCCACCCCACACCGTGACTGACCCACCACCAAACCGGTCATGCTGGAGGATGTTGCGGGCAGCAGAACTCTATGGCGTCTCCAGACTCTGTCACATCTGTCACGTGTGCTCAGTGTGAACCTGCTTTCATCTGTGAAGAGCACAGGGCGCCAGTGGCGAATTTGCCAATCTTGGTGTTCTCTGGCAAATGCCAAACGTCCTGCACGGTGTTGCGCTGTAAGCACAAGCCCCACTTGTGGACTTCGGGCCCTCATACCACCCTCATGGAGCCTGTTTCTGACCGTTTGAGCAGACACATGCACATTTGTGGCCTGCTGGAGGTCATTTTGCAGGGCATTGGCAGTGCTCCTCCTGCTCCTTCTTGCACAAAGGCGGAGGTAGCGGTCCTGCTGCTGGGTTGTTGGCCTCCTCCACATCTCCTGATGTACTGGCCTGTCTCCTGGTAGCGCCTCCATGCTCTGGACACTACGCTGACAGACACTGCAAACCTTCTTGCCACAGCTCGCATTGATGTGCCATCCTGGATGAGCTGCACTACATGAGCCAATTCTGTGGGTTGTAGACTCCGTCTCATGCTACCACTAGAGTGAAAGCACCGCCAGCATTCAAAAGTGACCAAAACATTAGCCAGGAAGCATAGGAACTGAGAAGTGGTCTGTGGTCACCACCTGCAGAACCACTCCTTTATTGGGGGGTGTCTTGCTAATTGCCTATAATTTCCACCCATTGTCTATTCCATTTGCACAACAGCATGTGACATTTATTGTCAATCAGTGTTGCTTCCTAAGTGGACAGTTTGATTTCACAGAAGTGTGACTGACTTGGAGTTACATTGTGTTGTTTAAGTGTTCCCTTTTATTTTTTTGAGCAGTGTATATTTGGATGAGCAATGTCGGAGTGGCATTGACTAAAATAGAGTAGAATAGAATACAGTATATACATATGAGATGAGTAAAGCAGTATGTAAACATTATTGAAGTGATTGGTGTTCCATTATTAAAGTGGCCAGTGATTCCGTGACTATGTATGTGTCCCCGGTGATGCGTTGGGCAGACCGCACCACCCTCTGGAGAGTCCTGAGGTTGCAGGTGGTGCAGTTGCCGTACCAGTTTGTGAGGTTTTAGGGGCCAATGCGAATTTCTTCAGCCTCCTGAGGTTGAAGAGGCACTGTTGTTCCTTCCTCACCACACTGTCTGTGTGGGTGGACCATTTCATGTCTCAAAGTTGTTGGTAATCAGAGCTACTGTCGTCTGCAAACTTGATGATTGAGTTGGAGACGTGTGTGGCCATGCAATCATGGGTGAACAGGGAGTGCCTGAGGGGGCTGAGCACACACAGGGCCGGAATCAGACCCAGTGACCCGAGCTTAATGATGAGCTTGGAGGTTAGTATGGTGTTGAAGGCTGAGCTATAGGTAGGTATTCCTCTTGTCCAGATGGGATGGGGCACTGTGGCAATTGTGTAATCTGTGGATCTATTGGGGCGGTAAGCAAATTGGAGTGGGTCTAGAGTATCTGGTAGAATGGAGGTGATATGATCCTTGACTAGCCTCTCAAAGCACTTCATGATGACAGAAGTGAGTACTACAGGGCGATAGTCATTTAGTTCAGTTCCCCTTGCTTTCTTGGGTACAGGAACAATGGTGAACATCTTGAAGCAAGTGGGGACAGCAAACGGGGACTGGGAGAATTAAATATGTCTGTAAACACTCCAGCCAGTTGGTCTGCTCATGCTCTGAGGGCACAGCTAGGGATGCCAGCAGTCCTTGGGAGCGGGTCGCATCGGTGGCACTGTGTTATCCTCAAAGCGGGAAAAGAAAGTGTTTAGCTTGTCTGGGAGCAAGACATCTGTGTCCATAACGTTGTTCGTTGTCCCTTTTGTAATTCGTGATTGTCTTTAGACCCTGCCACTTACAGTACGTCTCACACACAGAGAGAGCACTCTTCTGATGAGAACACATTTCTGTGAGTCTTTGAAGACACTTGTCCGTGCAGACCTGGGATGTTACTGGACAGAGAACACTGGGATGTTACTGGACAGAGAACACTGGGATGTTACTGGACAGAGAACACTGGGATGTTACTGGACAGAGAACACTGGGGGCGTTACTGGACAGAGAACACTGGGGACGTTAATGGACAGAGAACACTGGCAGTTAACCCACTGTTCCTAGGCCGTCATTGAAAATAAGAATTTGTTCTTACTGACTTGCCTAGTTAAATAAAGGTAAAATAAAAAATAAAATAAACTGGGGATGTTAATGGACAGAGAACACGGGGATGTTACTGAGATGTTACATTTGATTGATTGATTGATTGATCCCAGTATTTATAAAGTATTTTTTTACAGATGTCTCAAAGTGCTGTACAGAAACCCAGCCTAAAACCTCAAACAGCAAGCAATGCATCTGTAGAAGCAGGGTGGCTAGGAAAAACTCCCTAGAAAGGCAGGAACCTAGGAAGAAACCTAGAGAGGAACCAGGCTCTGAGGATGTTACTGGACAGAGAACCCTAATGGAGATTACTGGGATATCACTGGTATGTTACTGGGATAAACACTGGGATGTCACTGGTATGTTACTGGGATAAACACTGGGATGTCACTGGGATAAACACTGGGATGTCACTGGGATGTTCCTGGGATAAACACTGGGATGTCACTGGGATGTTCCTGGGATAAACACTGGGATGTCACTGGGATAAACACTGGGGTGTCACTGGGATAAACACTGGGATGTCACTGGGATAAACACTGGGATGTCACTGGGATGTCACTGGGATGTTCCTGGGATAAACACTGGGATGTCACTGGGATAAACACTGGGATGTCACTGGGATAAACACTGGGATGTCACTGGGATAAACACTGGGATGTCACTGGGATGTCCCTGGGATAAACACTGGGATGTCACTGGGATAAACACTGGGATGTCACTGGGATGTTCCTGGGATAAACACTGGGATAAACACTGGGATGTCACTGGGATAAACACTGGGATGTCACTGGGATGTCACTGGGATGTTCCTGGGATAAACACTGGGATGTCACTGGGATAAACACTGGGATGTCACTGGGATAAACACTGGGATGTCACTGGGATAAACACTGGGATGTCACTGGGATAAACACTGGGATGTCACTGGGATGTTCCTGGGATAAACACTGGGATAAACACTGGGATGTCACTGGGATAAACACTGGGATGTCACTGGGATGCTCCTGGGATAAACACTGGGATGTCACTGGGATAAACACTGGGATGTCACTGGGATAAACACTGGGATGTCACTGGGATAAACACTGGGATGTCACTGGGATAAACACTGGGATGTCACTGGGATAAACACTGGGATGTCACTGGGATGTTCCTGGGATAAACACTGGGATGTCACTGGGATAAACACTGGGATGTCACTGGGATGTTCCTGGGATAAACACTGGGATGTCACTGGGATAAACACTGGGATGTCACTGGGATAAACACTGGGATGTCACTGGGATGTTCCTGGGATAAACACTGGGATGTCACTGGGATAAACACTGGGATGTCACTGGGATGTTCCTGGGATAAACACTGGGATAAACACTGGGATGTCACTGGGATAAACACTGGGATGTCACTGGGATGTCACTGGGATGTTCCTGGGATAAACACTGGGATGTCACTGGGATAAACACTGGGATGTCACTGGGATAAACACTGGGATGTCACTGGGATAAACACTGGGATGTCACTGGGATGTAAACACTGGGATTCCTGGGATAAACACTGGGATGTCACTGGGATAAACACTGGGATGTCACTGGGATAAACACTGGGATGTCACTGGGATGTTCCTGGGATAAACACTGGGATAAACACTGGGATGTCACTGGGATAAACACTGGGATGTCACTGGGATAAACACTGGGATGTCACTGGGATAAACACTGGGATGTCACTGGGATAAACACTGGGATGCTCCTGGGATAAACACTGGGATGTTCCTGGGATAAACACTGGGATGTCACTGGGATAAACACTGGGATGTCACTGGGATAAACACTGGGATGTCACTGGGATAAACACTGGGATGTCACTGGGATAAACACTGGGATGTCACTGGGATAAACACTGGGATGTCACTGGGATAAACACTGGGATGTCACTGGGATAAACACTGGGATGTCACTGGGATAAACACTGGGATGTCACTGGGATAAACACTGGGATGTCACTGGGATAAACACTGGGATGTCACTGGGATAAACACTGGGATGCTCCTGGGATAAACACTGGGATGTTCCTGGGATAAACACTGGGATGTCACTGGGATAAACACTGGGATGTCACTGGGATAAACACTGGGATGTCACTGGGATAAACACTGGGATGTCACTGGGATAAACACTGGGATGTCACTGGGATGCTCCTGGGATAAACACTGGGATGTCACTGGGATAAACACTGGGATGTCACTGGGATAAACACTGGGATGTCACTGGGATAAACACTGGGATGTCACTGGGATAAACACTGGGATGTCACTGGGATGTTCCTGGGATAAACACTGGGATAAACACTGGGATGTCACTGGGATAAACACTGGGATGTCACTGGGATAAACACTGGGATGTCACTGGGATAAACACTGGGATGTCACTGGGATAAACACTGGGATGCTCCTGGGATAAACACTGGGATGTTCCTGGGATAAACACTGGGATGTCACTGGGATAAACACTGGGATGTCACTGGGATAAACACTGGGATGTCACTGGGATAAACACTGGGATGTCACTGGGATAAACACTGGGATGTCACTGGGATAAACACTGGGATGTCACTGGGATAAACACTGGGATGCTCCCGGGATAAACACTGGGATGTCACTGGGATAAACACTGGGATGTCACTGGGATGTCACTGGGATAAACACTGGGATGCTCCTGGGATAAACACTGGGATGTCACTGGGATAAACACTGGGATGTTCCTGGGATAAACACTGGGATGTCACTGGGATGTCACTGGGATAAACACTGGGATGTTCCTGGGATAATCACTGGGATAAACACTGGGATGTCACTGGGATAAACACTGGGATGTCACTGGGATAAACACTGGGATGTCACTGGGATAAACACTGGGATGCTCCCGGGATAAACACTGGGATGTCACTGGGATAAACACTGGGATGTCACTGGGATGTCACTGGGATAAACACTGGGATGCTCCTGGGATAAACACTGGGATGTCACTGGGATAAACACTGGGATGTTCCTGGGATAAACACTGGGATGTCACTGGGATGTCACTGGGATAAACACTGGGATGTTCCTGGGATAATCACTGGGATAAACACTGGGATGTCACTGGGATAAACACTGGGATGTTCATGGGATAAACACTGGGATGTCACTGGGATAAACACTGGGATGTCACTGGGATAAACACTGGGATGTCACTGGGATAAACACTGGGATGTCACTGGGATAAACACTGGGATAAACACTGGGATGTCACTGGGATAAACACTGGGATGTCACTGGGATAAACACTGGGATGTCACTGGGATGTTCCTGGGATAAACACTGGGATGTTCCTGGGATAAACACTGGGATGTCACTGGGATAAACACTGGGATGTCACTGGGATGTTCCTTGGATAAACACTGGGATAAACACTGGGATGTTCCTGGGATAAACACTGGGATGTTCCTGGGATGTTCCTGGGATAAACACTGGGATGTCACTGGGATGTTCCTGGGATAAACACTGGGATGTTCCTGGGATAAACACTGGGATGTCACTGGGATAAACACTGGGATGTCACTGGGATGTTCCTGGGATAAACACTGGGATGTCACTGGGATAAACACTGGGATGTTCCTGGGATAAACACTGGGATGTCACTGGGATAAACACTGGGATGTTCCTGGGATAAACACTGGGATGTCACTGGGATAAACACTGGGATAAACACTGGGATGTTCCTGGGATAAACACTGGGATGTCACTGGGATAAACACTGGGATGTCACTGGGATAAACACTGGGATAAACACTGGGATGTTCCTGGGATAAACACTGGGATGCTCCTGGGATAAACACTGGGATGTCACTGCGATGTCACTGGGATAAACACTGGGATGTCACTGGGATAAACACTGGGATAAACACTGGGATAAACACTGGGATGTCACTGGGATAAACACTGGGATGTCACTGGGATAAACACTGGGATAAACACTGGTATGTTCCTGGGATAAACACTGGGATGGTCCTGGGATAAACACTGGGATGTCACTGGGATAAACACTGGGATGTCACTGGGATAAACACTGGGATAAACACTGGGATAAACACTGGGATGTCACTGGGATAAACACTGGGATAAACACTGGGATGTTCCTGGGATAAACACTGGGATGTCACTGGGATGTCACTGGGATAAACACTGGGATGTCACTGGGATAAACACTGGGATGTCACTGGGATAAACACTGGGATAAACACTGGGATGTCACTGGGATAAACACTGGGATGTTCCTGGGATAAACACTGGGATGTTCCTGGGATAATCACTGGGATGTCACTGGGATAAACACTGGGATGTCACTGGGATAAACACTGGGATGTCACTGGGATAAACACTGGGATAAACACTGGGATGCTCCTGGGATAAACACTGGGATGTCACTGGGATAAACACTGGGATGTCACTGGGATAAACACTGGGATGTTCCTGGGATAAACACTGGGATGTCACTGGGATAAACACTGGGATGCTCCTGGGATAAACACTGGGATAAACACTGGGATGTCACTGGGATAAACACTGGGATGTTCCTGGGATAAACACTGGGATGTCACTGGGATAAACACTGGGAAGCTCCTGGGATAAACACTGGGAAGAATCTTTGGGAGATGTTTTTGATAAATAGTTGTTTTCTGCAATTTTGATAAATAAGATGTATCAGTAAGAGCTCTGGAGCCTTTATGGTTTTTAATCCACGGATGTTTCTATTCAGATCATTTGTGTGAATAAATAATATTTGTTCTGTTGTGGAATGTGTTAGTTACAACAACAAAAAACAACCACGTTACCAAGGTCACTGCCTCCAGTCAGCCATACACTGATGTTATCATACAGCTTTTCCAACACACACACGCTGGCAAGAAACATATGGCTTCGTGCTGACTTGGTTATTCGTGCTGACTTGGTTATTGTACACATTCCCCCAACGTGTTAATTTACTGTGTGTTGCTTCTATGTCTGTCTCCACATGGAGGGAGAGGACACATCTGGGCATGTCAAAGACTAAACAATTAACCCTATTTACTGTTTTAACACAGGCCAAACCCTAACAAGGTTCATTTATAGATTTCCCTGTCTATTTTTGGTCATTTATAGATTTCCCTGTCTATTTTTGGTCATTTATAGATTTCCCTGTCTATTTTTTGGTCACGTGAGACAACAGTTTTCCATATCTTATTAAAGTTCTGTTCTGTAAAAGGATTGAATCCTGACAGTTTAAGGATGGTGGGATATTTACATTGAAACACACACACACACACACACACACACACACACACACACACACACACACACACACACACACACACACACACATACACCATCTCTACTGATTGTGTGAAGCGGAGGGCCTCTGCTTGCTTATGATCCATCCAGAAGGTATTTAAATATTTACTGTTCTGTTGGCAGTAACACCAGAAAAGTGTGTGTGTGTGTGTGTTGGCAGGAGAACAAGGACTTCTGGACCAGGATCAAAGGCCTGGCTGATCTCACAGGACCAAGGATTTGAGGCCGTAATACGCTAAGCTAACCGCTCTAAACAGCACTAAGTCAATAGAGCTGTACTGACTGGGCAGGCTACTAGGCAGGCTAAGTTAGCAGCGCTAAGCTAAATGCAATTTGGTTCATTAATGCTAAGCTAATAGCGGTTTGTTTATTAGTGGACCCAAAAGCACTAAGCTAACAGAGCTAAGCTAACAGCAGTTTGTTAATAATTAGCCACCCCTCGCTGGGTGACTCCATCAGAAGCACTTAGATCTGAATAAACAGGCGCACATTGGCAGGAGGAGGGAGACAAATGTTACATCTGGCCAGGAAGAGAGAGAGAGAGATTATTAGGAGAGTTTACTAGAGACCCAGCACGCCAGGAGGAGAGAGAGACTATTAGGAGAGTTTACTAGAGACCCAGCATCTGGCCAGGAGGAGAGAGAGATTATTGGCTAGGTGGGACGCTAGCGCCCCGTCTCGACAACATCCGGTGAAATTGCAGAGCGCGAAATTCAAAATAGAAAAATCGTAAAATTAAACATTCATGAAAATACAAGTGTTATACATCATTTAAAAGCTTAACTTGTTAATCCAGCCACTTTGTCAGATTTCAGAAAGGCTTTACGGTGAAAGCAAACCATGTGATTATCTGAGGACAGTGCCCCGCATACAAAAGTATTAAAAACATTTTCCAAACCAGCAGAGGCATCAGAAAAGTCAGAAATAGCGATAAAATAAATCACTTACCTTTGAAGATCTTCCTCTGTTTGCAATCCCAAGGGTCCCAGCTACACAACAAATGGTTGTTTTGTTCGATAAAGTACTTCTTTATATCCCAAAAAGTCAGTTTAGTTGGCGCATTTGATTCAGTAATCCACCCATTCCACTCGTTCAACATGCATACAAAGGAATCACAAAAGTTACAGATTAAACTTTGTCCAATCAATTCTCAGGTTCCCTAATATGTAAATAAACAATAACATTTCAGACGGAATATAGTATGTTCCCTCATCCACGCGTGCCGCAAGAATACAGTCAAAATGAGAGCCACCTTGAAAAACTACAACTACGTTGTCACGCCCTGGTTGTAATATATTGTGTTTGTCTTCATTTATTTGGTCAGGCCAGGGTGTGACATGGGTTTATTGTGGTGTGTTTTGTCTTGGGGTTTTGTGGGGTGTTTGGTGTGTGGCTTAGTGGGGTTATCTAGCAAAGTCTATGGCTGTCTGGAGTGGTTCTCAATCAGAGGCAGGTGTTTATCGTTGTCTCTGATTGGGAACCATATTTAGGCAGCCATATTCTTTGAGTATTTCGTGGGTGATTGTTCCTGTCTCTGTGTTTGTTGTCACCAGATAGGCTGTATAGGTTTTCACGTTCCGTTTGTTGTTTCTGTATTGTTCGTTTTTTCGTCGTCATTAAACATGTATCAAAGATACCACGCTGCATTTTGGTCCGACTCTCCTTCACCAGACGAAAGCCGTTACATACGTATTCATTATTCAAAAAACAAGCCTGAAACCCTTTCTAAAGAATGGTGACATCTAGTGGAAGCCATAGGAACTGCAATCTGGGGGATTTCCTTTGAATATCTCACCTCAACAACAACAAAAAATCTGGATGGATTCTCCTCTGGTTTTCACCTGCCATATCATTTCTGTTATACTCACAGACATGAGTTTTAGAAACGTCAGTGTTTTGTATCCAATGCTACCAATTATATTCCTATCCTAGGTTCTGGGCCTGAGAGCAAGCAGTTTACTTTGGGCACGTCAGTCATCCGAACATCCGAATACTGCCCCCTAGCCTTAAGAAGCGAGTTTACTAGAGACCCAGCATCTGGCCAGGAGGAGAGAGAGATTATTAGGAGACTTTACTGGAGACCCAGCATGCCAGGAGGAGAGAGAGATTATTAGGAGAGTTTACTGGAGACCCAGCATCTGGCCAGTAAATACACTAGTTGCATCCCAAATGGTGCCCTATTCCCTGTCTGGGTGCCCTATTCCCTGTCTGGGTGCCCTGTTCCCCGTCTGGGTGCCCTATTCCCCATCTGGGTGCCCTATTCCCTGTCTGGGTGCCCTATTCCCCATCTGGGTACCCTATTCCCCGTCTGGGCGCCCTATTCCCCGTCTGGGTGCCCTATTCCCTGTCTGGGTGCCCTATTCCCCATCTGGGCGCCCTATTCCCCGTCTGGTTGCTCTATTCCCCGTCTGGGTGCCCTATTCCCCATCTGGTTGCCCTATTCCCCATCTAGGTGCCCTATTCCCCGTCTGGGTGTCCTATTCCCCGTCTGGTTGCCCTATTCCCCGTCTGGGTGCCCTATTCCCCGTCTGGGTGCCCTATTCCCCGTCTGGGTGTCCTATTCCCCGTCTGATTGCCCTATTCCCCGTCTGGGTGCCCTATTCCCCGTCTGGGTGCCCTATTCCCCATCTGGGTGCCCTATTCCCCATCTGGTTGCCCTATTCCCCATCTGGGCGCCCTATTCCCCGTCTGGGTGCCCTATTCCCTGTCTGGGTGCCCTATTCCCCATCTGGGCGCCCTATTCCCCATCTGGTTGCCCTATTCCCTGTCTGGGTGCCCTATTCCCTGTCTGGGTGCCCTGTTCCCCGTCTGGGCGCCCTATTCCCCGTCTGGGTGCCCTATTCCCTGTCTGGGTGCCCTATTCCCCATCTGGGCGCCCTATTCCCCATCTGGTTGCCCTATTCCCCGTCTGGGCGCCCTATTCCCCGTCTGGGTGCCCTATTCCCTGTCTGGGTGCCCTATTCCCCGTCTGGGTACCCTATTCCCCGTCTGGGCGCCCTATTCCCCGTCTGGGTGCCCTATTCCCTGTCTGGGTGCCCTATTCCCCGTCTGGGCGCCCTATTCCCCGTCTGGGTGCCCTATTCCCTGTCTGGGTGCCCTATTCCCCGTCTGGTTGCCCTATTCCCCGTCTGGGTGCCCTATTCCCCATCTGGTTGCCCTATTCCCCATCTAGGTGCCCTATTCCCCGTCTGGGTGTCCTATTCCCCGTCTGATTGCCCTATTCCCCGTCTGGGTGCCCTATTCCCCGTCTGGGTGCCCTATTCCCCATATGGGTGCCCTATTCCCCGTCTGGTTGCCCTATTCCCCGTCTGGGCGCCCTATTCCCCGTCTGGGTGCCCTATTCCCTGTCTGGGTGCCCTATTCCCCATCTGGGCGCCCTATTCCCCATCTGGTTGCCCTATTCCCTGTCTGGGTGCCCTATTCCCTGTCTGGGTGCCCTATTCCCCATCTGGTTGCCCTATTCCCTATCTGGGATACATATAAGGGGTACCAGTATTATACAGACATTCCATTCCATTTCTTCTCAGAAACTAACTATGGCAATAACAAAAAATTCCATGACACATACTTTTTCATTCCAATATAATTATAGAATTTGTTTAAATAAGCCATTGTTCCTTGATTCCGTCTTCCGAACGCCACTGGTAAAACAATGTGACACTGTTTATGAGCTAATTAGCATACTACCCCCAAAAGTAACAGTAATCTGTTAAACGTGTTTGTTTCCCCGCGGCTCCGACACTCGCATCCCAGCATGTTGTATCTGCTATTCATCTGCTCACCACCAATTACAGAACCACCATTCTGTGTGTATGCGGCGCGCGCGTGCGTGTGTGTGGGTGCTTACACAAAGACTCCCTCTATCTACCCCTCCAGTGTTCCTGACGAAAGCGATCATGTTGTTTTCATGTAGTAATAATCAACGTTTTCTCTCCATTGTTGAAACGGTCCGTTGTTATTTTACACATGGGAACATTATGAAGGAGATTTCAGAGTGAAGTTGGAAGTTGAGTACTGCTTTTACTTGAAGAAAATGTGTTGTAGTTTTTTTCTACCCAGTCTGTGACTGATCCCTCCTTTCCTCCATCCTTTCTCAGTATTTCCTTTTGACTTTGACATACCACAGATAATGTATTCTGGGTGAGAGAGAGACAGACAACTTCCTGAAATTAGACCTAAGTCTCCATAATGACATTCTCCTGATGGGCCTTGGATGGATTTCAGATTGACCTTGTTGGATTACTTTACCTTCAATTCAACCAAAAAATCCCTCCTTCCCTTCTTCCAGTCAGATCAAAAAGGGAGATTTTTAATTAAATGTGTGATAGGCAAATTGGAATACTTATCTTGGTATTTTTCATTTTCCCCTCTGATCTCAAATTCCATTATCTTTGTCTCAGGAACTGTCAGCTCATCAAGATTTCACCTTCCCAGACAGGCCTTTAATACGCTCTTCAGAGAGCTTGACTTCTGCTAAGGTGGAGGAAATTCAACGCTCTAATCTTAGCTCCTGCCATAATCCTGTGGAGACTATAAATGGCCGAACACACTCTCGCACGCACGCACACACGCGCACGCATATCTGCATACAGGCACGTGCTACAAAACATGTACAAAACATTAGGAACACTCCTTCCGTGGCCTCCAACTGCTCTTATATGCTAGTAAAACTAAATACATACTCTTCAACTGATCGCTGCCCGAACCCGCCCGCACCACCAAGTCTTAATATGTGGACAACTACAAATACCTAGGTGTCTGGCTAGGCTGTAAACTCTCCTTCCAGACTCATATTAAGCATCTCCAATCCAAAATTAAATCTAGAATCGGCTTCCTATTTCGCAACAAAGCCTCCTTCACTCACGCTGCCAAACATACCCTCGTAAAACTGACTATCCTACCAATCCTCGACTTCGGCGATGTCATTTACAAAATAGCTTCCAACAGTCTACTCAGCAAATAGGATGCAGGAAATCACAGTCCCACCCATAGCACGCGCTCCAGCAGGTATATCACACTGGTCATCCCCAAAGCCAACACCTGCTTTGGCCGCCTTTCCTTTCAGTTCTCTGCTGCCAATGACTGCAACGAATTGCAAAAATCGCTGAAGTTGGAGACATACTGTATCTCTCATATCTAACTTTAAGCATCAGCTATCTGAGCAGCTTATCGATCGCTGCAGCTGAACATAGCCCATCTGTAAATAACCCATCCATTCTACTTACCTCACCCCATATTGTTTTTATTTACTTTTCTGCTCTTTTGCACACCAGTATTTCTACTTGCACATCATCATCTGCACATCTATCACTCCCGTGTTAATTTGCTAAATTATAATTACTTCGCTACTGTGGCCTATTTATTGCCTTACCTCCTTACCCCATTTGAACACACTGTATATAGATTTTTTTCTATTATGTTATTGACTGTACGTTTGTTTATTCCATGTGTAACTCTGTGTTGTTTGTGTCGCACTGCTTTGCTTTATCTTGGCCAGGTCCCAGTTGTAAATGAGAACTTGTTCTCAACAGGCCTACCTGGTTAAATAAAGGTGAAATAAATAAATAAAAACCTTCCTAATATTGAGTTGCAGTCCCTTTTGCCCTCATAACAGCGACAATTCATTTGTAAGAATCAGTGACGAGCTAGAACCATCCACATTACAAAGATCGTGCCTGTGGAATTCCCAAGATGTCCTGAACATCCAACTGAGGTACTACAAACAGGGCATTCATGACATGTGTAGAGGTAGTACAAACAGGGCATTCATGACATGTGTAGAGGTAGTACAAACAGGGCATTCATGACATGTGTAGAGGTAGTACAAACAGGGCATTCATGACATGTGTAGAGGTAGTACAAACAGGGCATTCATGACATGTGTAGAGGTAGTACAAACAGGACATTCATGACATGTGTAGAGGTAGTACAAACAGGGCATTCATGACATGTGTAGAGGTAGTACAAACAGGACATTCATGACATGTGTAGATGTAGTACAAACAGGACATTCATGACATGTGTAGAGGTAGTACAAACAGGACATCAAATCAAATCAAATCAAATTTATTTATATAGCCCTTCGTACATCAGCTGATATCTCAAAGTGCTGTACAGAAACCCAGCCTAAAACCCCAAACAGCAAGCAATGCAGGTGTAGAAGCACGGTGGCTAGGAAAAACTCCCTAGAAAAGCCAAAACCTAGGAAGAAACCTAGAGAGGAACCAGGCTATGTGGGGTGGCCAGTCCTCTTCTGGCTGTGCCGGGTAGAGATTATAACAGAACATGGCCAAGATGTTCAAATGTTCATAAATGACCAGCATGGTCGAATAATAATAAGGCAGAACAGTTGAAACTGGAGCAGCAGCACGGCCAGGTGGACTGGGGACAGCAAGGAGTCATCATGTCAAATAGTCCTGGGGCATGGTCCTAGGGCCGCGGTTCAGTTGAAACTGGAGCAGCAGCACGGCCAGGTGGACTGGGGACAGCAAGGAGTCATCATGTCAGGTAGTCCTGGGGCATGGTCCTAGGGCTCAGGTCCTCCGAGAGAGAGAAGGAGAGAATTAGAGAACGCACACTTAGATTCACACAGGACACCGAATTGGACAGGAGAAGTACTCCAGATATAACAAACTGACCCCAGCCCCCCGACACATAAACTACTGCAGCATAAATACTGAAGGCTGAGACAGGAGGGGTCAGGAGACACTGTGGCCCCACCCGAGGACACCCCCGGACAGGGCCAAACAGGAAGGATATAACCCCACCCACTATGCCAAAGCACAGCCCCCACACCACTGGAGGGATATCTTCAACCACCAACTTACCATCCTGAGACAAAGCTGAGTATAGCCCGCAAAGATCTCCGCCACGGCACAACCCAAGGGGGGGGGGGCGCCAACCCAGACAGGATGACCACATCAGTGAATCAACCCACTCAGGTGACGCACCCCTCAGGGACGGCATGAGAGAGCCCCAGCAAGCCAGTGACTCAGCCCCTGTAATAGGGTTAGAGGCAGAGAATCCCAGTGGAAAGAGGGGAACCGGCCAGGCAGAGACAGCAAGGGTGGTTCGTTGCTCCAGAGCCTTTCCGTTCACCTTCCCACTCCTGGGCCAGACTACACTCAATCATATGACCCACTGAAGAGATGAGTCTTCAGTAAAGACTTAAAGGTTGAGACCGAGTTTGCGTCTCTGACATGGGTAGGCAGACCGTTCCATAAAAATGGAGCTCTATAGGAGAAAGCCCTGCCTCCAGCTGTTTGCTTAGAAATTCTAGGGACAATTAGGAGGCCTGCGTCTTGTGACCGTAGCGTACGTGTAGGTATGTACGGCAGGACCAAATCAGAGAGATAGGTAGGAGCAAGCCCATGCAATGCTTTGTAGGTTAGCAGTAAAACCTTGAAATCAGCCCTTGCTTTGACAGGAAGCCAGTGTAGGGAGGCTAGCACTGGAGTAATATGATCAAATTTTTTGGTTCTAGTCAGGATTCTAGCAGCCGTATTTAGCACTAACTGAAGTTTATTTAGTGCTTTATCCGGGTAGCCGGAAAGTAGAGCATTGCAGTAGTCTAACCTAGAAGTGACAAAAGCATGGATTAATTCATGACATGTGTAGAGGTAGTACAAACAGGGCATTCATGACATGTGTAGAGGTAGTACAAACAGGGCATTCATGACATGTGTAGAGGTAGTACAAACAGGGCATTCATGACATGTGTAGAGGTAGTACAAACAGGGCATTCATGACATGTGTAGAGGTAGTACAAACAGGGCATTCATGACATGTGTAGAGGTAGTACAAACAGGACATTCATGACATGTGTAGAGGTAGTACAAACAGGGCATTCATGACATGTGTAGAGGTAGTACAAACAGGACATTCATGACATGTGTAGAGGTAGTACAAACAGGGCATTCATGACATGTGTAGAGGTAGTACAAACAGGACATTCATGACATGTGTAGATGTAGTACAAACAGGACATTCATGACATGTGTAGAGGTAGTACAAACAGGACATTCATGACATGTGTAGATGTAGTACAAACAGGACATTCATGACATGTGTAGAGGTAGTACAAACAGGACATTCATGACATGTGTAGAGGTAGTACAAACAGGGCATTCATGACATGTGTAGAGGTAGTACAAACAGGGCATTCATGACATGTGTAGAGGTAGTACAAACAGGGCATTCATGACATGTGTAGAGGTAGTACAAACAGGGCATTCATGACATGTGTAGAGGTAGTACAAACAGGACATTCATGACATGTGTAGAGGTAGTACAAACAGGGCATTCATGACATGTGTAGAGGTAGTACAAACAGGACATTCATGACATGTGTAGATGTAGTACAAACAGGACATTCATGACATGTGTAGAGGTAGTACAAACAGGACATTCATGACATGTGTAGAGGTAGTACAAACAGGGCATTCATGACATGTGTAGAGGTAGTACAAACAGGGCATTCATGACATGTGTAGAGGTAGTACAAACAGGGCATTCATGACATGTGTAGAGGTAGTACAAACAGGGCATTCATGACATGTGTAGAGGTAGTACAAACAGGGCATTCATGACATGTGTAGAGGTAGTACAAACAGGACATTCATGACATGTGTAGAGGTAGTACAAACAGGGCATTCATGACATGTGTAGAGGTAGTACAAACAGGACATTCATGACATGTGTAGATGTAGTACAAACAGGACATTCATGACATGTGTAGAGGTAGTACAAACAGGACATTCATGACATGTGTAGAGGTAGTACAAACAGGACATTCATGACATGTGTAGAGGTAGTACAAACAGGGCATTCATGACATGTGTAGTGGTAGTACAAACAGGACATTCATGACATGTGTAGAGGTAGTACAAACAGGACATTCATGACATGTGTAGATGTAGTACAAACAGGACATTCATGACATGTGTAGTGGTAGTACAAACAGGGCATTCATGAGATGTGTAGAGATAGTACAAACAGGGCATTCATGACATGTGTGTCAAATACTTTGTTGATCAGCACTCCTACTCTGAGAAGCTTTGTGAAGTACAGACACCTCATCAGAAATGGGTTCTAAACTCTGGTAATTACCTAATTCTTCCTCTGTTCCTCTTGTAACTGTCTCAGGGGGTGTTTCCCTTTTCGCCTCTCTCTCTCTCTCTCCTCTCTCGCGCTCTCTCTCGCACGCTCTCTCTCTCTCTCGCTCTCTCGCGCGCTCTCTCTCTCTCACTCTCCCTCCCTCCAACCTTTCTCTCTCTCTCAGCTGCAACAGGAACAATTAATTATGAGCGAAGTGGGGCACGCTGAAATTAAAATAGTCTCTCTTGGATTATTCTTTTCTATTCGCTATGATAAAATAGCTTGATAATTCCCACTAGGATCACTTGGATTCAATAACTAATTTCTGTAACCTTTGGTGACATTGGAGAGGAATGGATGATTCCCTGGTGGCTCATGGGTTACTAGGTGTCTAGAAACAGATTATGTTTTTCATACACTCAGTCGTTTCAAGGCTCCATCTGAAGAGTTCCTGGATGATGGTGGACACGGTCACCCCTTCTCACAGCTCAAGTTACTAACATTAAAATGAAGAAGAGGGGGGACCTGATCCTAGATCAGCACTCCTGAATTGAATGAATGGCCATAGATTACCTGAGTTAATGGAGCAGTGCTAGTGTTCACTGACCTGTGGGTCTGTAGAGGGCACTCATTTAGCTCAATCAAGTTGTATTGGTCACATACACGTGTTTAGCAGATGTTATTGCGGATGTAGCAAAAATCTTGTATTCACCGCTGCTCTGATAGCCAATAGTTCTTCCCGGCTGTATGTAATAACACATAACATGTTTTGGGCTAACTAAGTTACTGCAAAGTTTCCTAAGAACTAGAAGCGAGGCAGCCCTCTCTGTTGGCTGATTTATGGTCTGATGTATGGTCTTCAAGAGACAAGGAAGCAGTTCTTTAAGCCTGAGCCTGTGTCGCAATATGGCACCCTGTTCCCTACATAGTGCACACTACTTTTGACCAGAGCCCTATGTTCCCTGATCAAAAGTAGTGTCCTATACATGCTGAGTACACTATGCTTGGTTGTGTCCTGCTGTTTTCTGACCAGCTCTCCACACAGGGACTGTTAATGAATCTGGTCATCAGTTGTACCTTGTAATACAGAAACCAGTGAGGGATTAGGTCGCTTTCACTCTTTTACCTTTTAATCTGTTTGAGATAAGATTTCCCTTTATTCAACTCTTCCTGTGAGCATCACTGTTGTAGATATCCAGTTACAATTATGACGGCATAACGTCTCTATGTAGTCTCGGAAATCCCAGACTTAGGGAGCATTTGAGGAAGGCAACACGTCTGTCTAGGGAGACTATATGCTGCGCTATAACACGTGCATGCATGGTCATTTTATCCATCCACACCAGACAAACCAACGATACTCATTTGGTGGCAGGTTGGAACACTACGATCCTTCATGATCTCTCAGTTTCTCCCCTTGGCACAATCACTAGAGCCTGCCAGAGAGGAGACTGGTCCACAGAAGTCATCTCCCATTCCTCTCATTGCTCTGGTAGTAAAATTCCCCATCAGCACAGTAATGGATCACCCTCAGACTTCATAGATTTACTCAGCGAGTGCCTGGCAGAGCGGACTATACAGCAGGGCTGGAGATGGCCAGGTTCTGTCTCTGAGTGTGTGTGTGTGTGTGCTCAGTGAGTCTAGGCATCATTCTTCCTTAGGATGCCTCCCAGAGGCCTTAATGCTCTATTGATTTGTTTAGCTAATATATTTCTGCTTTCTCCTCTCCTCTCCTCTCCATTCTCTCTCTCTCTCACTCTCTCCATTCTCTCTCCATTCTCTCTCTCTCTCAGATTTACGGGTAATTTTTCTTTGCAAACCATTTTGTTATGTTGTACCCTACTGAACAGGTCCCAGCCTCTATAATTTCATCACATTATCACAGGAAGCCCTCATTAAGGCTCTGCAATCTATAATTTCATCACATTATCACAGGAAGCCCTCATTTGTCGTGAAGAGGGCACGACAAAGTGTTTTCTCCCTCAGGAGACTGAAAAGATTTGGCATGGGTCCTCAGATCTTCATAAGGTTTTAGAGCTGCACCATCGAGAGCATCCTGACTAGTTGCATTACTGCCTGGTATGACAATTGCTCGGGCCTCCGACTGCAAGGCACTACAGAGGGTAGTGCGTACGGCCCAGTACATCACCGAGGCCAAGCTTCCTGCCATCCAGGACCTCTATACCAGGCAGTGTCAGTGTCAGTGGTATTTTCAATGGCTTGTAAGAAAGCATTTCGCTGTAATACCTGTTGTATTCGGCGCATGTTGTATTCTGCGTTTTCATCACATTACCACAGGAAGCCCTCTTAAGGCTCTGTAGTCTGTTTTCATCACATTACCACGGGAAGCCCTCATTAAGGCTCTGTAGTCTATGTTTTCATCACATTACCACAGGAAGCCCTCATTAAGGCTCTGTAGTCTATGTTTTCATCACATTACCACAGGAAGCCCTCTTAAGGCTCTGTAGTCTGTTTTCATCACATTACCACAGGAAGCCCTCTTAAGGCTCTGTAGTCTGTTTTCATCACATTACCACGGGAAGCCCTCATTAAGGCTCTGTAGTCTATGTTTTCATCACATTACCACAGGAAGCCCTCATTAAGGCTCTGTAGTCTATGTTTTCATCACATTACCACAGGAAGCCCTCATTAAGGCTCTGTAGTCTGTTTTCATCACATTACCACAGGAAGCCCTCTTAAGGCTCTGTAGTCTGTTTTCATCACATTACCACAGGAAGCCCTCATTAAGGCTCTGTAGTCTATGTTTTCATCACATTACCACAGGAAGCCCTCATTAAGGCTCTGTAGTCTATGTTTTCATCACATTACCACAGGAAGCCCTCATTAAGACTCTGTAGTCTGTTTTCATCACATTACCACAGGAAGCCCTCATTAAGGCTCTGTAGTCTATGTTTTCATCACATTACCATGGGAAGCCCTCATTAAGACTCTGTAGTCTATGTTTTCATCACATTACCACGGGAAGCCCTCATTAAGACTCTGTAGTCTATGTTTTCATCACATTACCACAGGAAGCCCTCATTAAGACTAGTCTGTTTTCATCACATTACCACAGGAAGCCCTCATTAAGGCTCTGTAGTCTATGTTTTCATCACATTACCACGGGAAGCCCTCATTAAGACTAGTCTGTTTTCATCACATTACCACGGGAAGCCCTCTTAAGGCTCTGTAGTCTGTTTTCATCACATTACCACAGGAAGCCCTCATTAAGGCTCTGTAGTCTGTTTTCATAACATTACCACAGGAAGCCCTCATTAAGACTAGTCTGTTTTCATCACATTACCACAGGAAGCCCTCATTAAGGCTCTGTAGTCTATGTTTTCATCACATTACCACAGGAAGCCCTCATTAAGACTAGTCTGTTTTCATCACATTACCACAGGAAGCCCTCATTAAGACTAGTCTGTTTTCATCACATTACCATAGGAAGCCCTCATTAAGGCTCTGTAGTCTATGTTTTCATCACATTACCACAGGAAGCCCTCATTAAGACTCTGTAGTCTGTTTTCATCACATTACCACAGGAAGCCCTCATTAAGACTAGTCTGTTTTCATCACATTACCATAGGAAGCCCTCATTAAGACTCTGTAGTCTATGTTTTCATCACATTACCACAGGAAGCCCTCATTAAGGCTCTGTAGTCTGTTTTCATCACATTACCACAGGAAGCCCTCATTAAGACTAGTCTGTTTTCATCACATTACCACAGGAAGCCCTCATTAAGACTAGTCTGTTTTCATCACATTACCACAGGAAGCCCTCATTAAGACTAGTATGTTTTCATCACATTACCACAGGAAGCCCTCATTAAGGCTCTGTAGTCTATGTTTTCCTCACATTACCACAGGAAGCCCTCATTAAGGCTCTGTAGTCTATGTTTTCATCACATTACCACAGGAAGCCCTCATTAAGGCTCTGTAGTCTGTTTTCATCACATTACCACAGGAAGCCCTCATTAAGACTAGTCTGTTTTCATCACATTACCACAGGAAGCCCTCATTAAGGCTCTGTAGTCTGTTTTCATCACATTACCACGGGAAGCCCTCTTAAGGCTCTGTAGTCTGTTTTCATCACATTACCACAGGAAGCCCTCTTGAGGCTCTGTAGTCTGTTTTCATCACATTACCACAGGAAGCCCTTATTAAGGCTCTGTAGTCTATGTTTTCATCACATTACCACGGGAAGCCCTCATTAAGGCTCTGTAGTCTATGTTTTCATCACATTACCACAGGAAGCCCTCATTAAGGCTCTGTAGTCTATGTTTTCATCACATTACCACAGGAAGCCCTCATTAAGGCTCTGTAGTCTATGTTTTCATCACATTACCACGGGAAGCCCTCATTAAGGCTCTGTAGTCTCTGTTTTCATCACATTACCACAGGAAGCCCTCATTAAGGCTCTGTAGTCTGTTTTCATCACATTACCACAGGAAGCCCTCATTAAGGCTCTGTAGTCTGTTTTCATCACATTACCACAGGAAGCCCTCTTAATGCTCTGTAGTCTATGTTTTCATCACATTACCACAGGAAGCCCTCATTAAGACTGTAGTCTGTTTTCATCACATTACCACAGGAAGCCCTCTTAAGGCTCTGTAGTCTATGTTTTCATCAAATTACCACAGGAAGCCCTCTTAATGCTCTGTAGTCTATGTTTTCATCACATTACCACAGGAAGCCCTCATTAAGACTAGTCTGTTTTCATCACATTACCACGGGAAGACCTCATTAAGACTAGTCTGTTTTCATCACATTACCACAGGAAGCCCTCATTAAGGCTCTGTAGTCTATGTTTTCATCACATTACCACAGGAAGCCCTCATTAAGACTAGTCTGTTTTCATCACATTACCATAGGAAGCCCTCATTAAGACTCTGTAGTCTATGTTTTCATCACATTACCACAGGAAGCCCTCATTAAGGCTCTGTAGTCTGTTTTCATCACATTACCACAGGAAGCCCTCATTAAGACTAGTCTGTTTTCATCACATTACCACAGGAAGCCCTCATTAAGACTAGTCTGTTTTCATCACATTACCACAGGAAGCCCTCATTAAGACTAGTCTGTTTTCATCACATTACCACAGGAAGCCCTCATTAAGACTAGTCTGTTTTCATCACATTACCACAGGAAGCCCTCATTAAGGCTCTGTAGTCTGTTTTCATCACATTACCACGGGAAGCCCTCTTAAGGCTCTGTAGTCTATGTTTTCATCACATTACCACAGGAAGCCCTCATTAAGGCTCTGTAGTCTGTTTTCATCACATTACCACAGGAAGCCCTCATTAAGGCTCTGTAGTCTGTTTTCATCACATTACCACAGGAAGCCCTCATTAAGGCTCTGTAGTCTGTTTTCATCACATTACCACAGGAAGCCCTCATTAAGGCTCTGTAGTCTATGTTTTCATCACATTACCACAGGAAGCCCTCATTAAGGCTCTGTAGTCTATGTTTTCATCACATTACCACGGGAAGCCCTCATTAAGACTGTAGTCTGTTTTCATCACATTACCACAGGAAGCCCTCTTAAGGCTCTGTAGTCTATGTTTTCATCACATTACCACAGGAAGCCCTCATTAAGGCTCTGTAGTCTATGTTTTCATCACATTACCACAGGAAGCCCTCATTAAGGCTCTGTAGTCTATGTTTTCATCACATTACCACGGGAAGCCCTCATTAAGGCTCTGTAGTCTCTGTTTTCATCACATTACCACAGGAAGCCCTCATTAAGACTAGTCTGTTTTCATCACATTACCACAGGAAGCCCTCATTAAGGCTCTGTAGTCTGTTTTCATCACATTACCACAGGAAGCCCTCTTAATGCTCTGTAGTCTATGTTTTCATCACATTACCACAGGAAGCCCTCATTAAGACTGTAGTCTGTTTTCATCACATTACCACAGGAAGCCCTCTTAAGGCTCTGTAGTCTATGTTTTCATCAAATTACCACAGGAAGCCCTCATTAAGGCTCTGTAGTCTGTTTTCATCACATTACCACAGGAAGCCCTCATTAAGACTAGTCTGTTTTCATCACATTACCACAGGAAGCCCTCATTAAGGCTCTGTAGTCTATGTTTTCATCACATTACCACAGGAAGCCCTCATTAAGACTAGTCTGTTTTCATCACATTACCATAGGAAGCCCTCATTAAGACTCTGTAGTCTATGTTTTCATCACATTACCACAGGAAGCCCTCATTAAGGCTCTGTAGTCTGTTTTCATCACATTACCACAGGAAGCCCTCATTAAGACTAGTCTGTTTTCATCACATTACCACAGGAAGCCCTCATTAAGACTAGTCTGTTTTCATCACATTACCACAGGAAGCCCTCATTAAGGCTCTGTAGTCTGTTTTCATCACATTACCACAGGAAGCCCTCTTAAGGCTCTGTAGTCTATGTTTTCATCACATTACCACAGGAAGCCCTCTTAAGGCTCTGTAGTCTGTTTTCATCACATTACCACAGGAAGCCCTCATTAAGGCTCTGTAGTCTCTGTTTTCATCACATTACCACAGGAAGCCCTCTTAAGGCTCTGTAGTCTGTGTTTTCATCACATTACCACAGGAAGCCCTCTTAAGGCTCTGTAGTCTATGTTTTCATCACATTACCACAGGAAGCCCTCTTAAGGTTCTGTAGTCTATGTTTTCATCACATTACCACGGGAAGCCCTCTTAAGGCTCTGTAGTCTATGTTTTCATCTGCACTACAACAATTAAATGAAGGAGGCGGTTATGCCGCATTGACACCATTGTAAATGAATTTAGATCATCTGATTACACCGGAGAGGATACGAATGAGTGTGAGGACCAAATGGGGCCCTATTCCCTATATACCATAGTACACAACTTTTGACCAGAACCCTTTATGGGCCCTTGTCAAAAGTAGTGCACTATGTAGGGAATAGTGTTCCATTTGCGACTTTGGTTTCTCATTCCCCTTAGAAACCCCTGTAATAAGACTGTCTACAGGCTGCCACCTCCAGCAGTGCACGCATCATACCAATGTTTTAAAAGTCATTAAGAAACCTAAACAATGTTAACAAAATATATAATATAAAATCATTACTACTACTAACACAATATATAGTAGATAGATACAAATCATTACTACTACTAACAAAAGCAGAAACCCAACATACACACACACTGCATTTTAGCAGCCTCACACACTAATCCCCCTCTCAAAGGAGAACAAAGAAAATGGAGTAGCGTTAGCAGCATATTAGCATTAAGTTGACCGTTTCACAAGAAGCTAGGGTTCAACTGAACATGAGACAGATAATGAGAATAATGAAACTGAGGGAATCCAGTTTGTGTCTTCAGAGAAGTCTGGAGGTAGGTGTGGGTGTGTGTGTGTGTGTGTGTGTGTGTGTGTGTGTGTGTGTGTGTGTGTGTGTGTGTGTGTGTGTGTGTGTGTGTGTGTGTGTGTGTGTGTGTGTGTGTGTGTGTGTGTGTGTGTGTGTGTGTGTGTGTGTGTGTGTGTGTGTGGTGTGTGTGTGTGTGTGTGTGTGTGTGTGTGTGTGTGTGTGTGTGTGTGTGTGTGTGTGTGTGTGTGAAGGAGAACAGTTGGCCTCCTAACCTTCATTAGCCACCACAGGCTGGCTAGGCACATGGGGGAGGACAAAGACAAATTGCTGCCCGGAAAAGATAAGGCCGTTATTAGAAACTCTGTGTATCTGTACCAAATGAGAGGGGGAGGGGGAGAGAGAAAGAGATAGAGAAAGGAGAGAGAGGAAGGAGAAGAGAGAGTAACCAATTAAGTAGCCTACCCATGAACGTCCATGCTGTTCAGTTCCATAGCCAGCAAGGTCACCCGTGAAACAAGTCAGTATTTAAACCATTCAGAGTTAATGCCTAACCTTATCCATTCAGAATTAATGCCTAACCTTAAGATTTAGGAAGTTAATAACTAAACTTAACCTTAAACACCTTGAAATCTGGCGTTTGGAACAACTTTGAAATTGGCATTTTCGGAAACATAGTTCAACGTCTGATTCTGAAGTGAGACTGTGAGAGCTTGTTGTCCATAGCATGGTGAGATGACACTGTGACATGTCGGCTATTGGACCGACCAGATACAGTATCTAAGTAATAGTTTACCAAACTGTGTGACAGGCTGCAGAGGAGAGAAGAAACCAAATGATAAAAGACAAGTGGGGGGGAGTAAATGGTGAATGAAAAGATGGAGAAAAAGGAGGAGAGAGTGAATGGAAAGAGGAGAGAGTGAATGGAAAGAGGAGAGAGTGAATGGAAAGAGGAGAGAGTGAATGGAAAGAGGAGAGAGTGAATGGAAAGAGGAGAGTGGGAGTTGAGAAAGTGAAGGTTGAACTGAGAAGGAAAGGCAAAGTTACGGATGAGAATAGAAAGAGGAAGCTAGGGATGAGAATAGAAAGAGAAATATAGGGATGAAAATAGAAAGAGAAATATAGGGATGAGAATAGAAAGAGAAAGCTAGGGATGAGGATAGAAAGAGGAAGTTAAGGATGAGAATAGAAAGAGGAAGCTAGGGATTAGAATAGAAAGAAGAAGCTCGGGATGAGAATAGAAATAAGAAGCTAGGGATGAGAATAGAAAGAGAAAGCTAGGGATGAGAATAGAAAGAGGAAGCTAGGGATGAAAATAGAAAGAGGAACCTAGGGATGAGAATAGAAAGAGGAACCTAGGGATGAGAATAGAAAGAAGAAGCTAGGGATGAGAATAGAAAGAGAAAGCTAGGGATGAGAATAGAAAGAGGAAGCTAGGGATGAAAATAGAAAGAGGAACCTAGGGATGAGAATAGAAAGAGAAATATAGCGATGAGAATAGAAAGAGAAAGCTAGGAGGAAGCTAGGGATGAGGATAGAAAGAGGACGCTAAGGATGAGAATAGAATGTGGTAAAGACAGAGAGAATAATAAGACGGAGAGAACTGATTAAAAGACGGAGAGAACTGAGGAAAGACAGAATCAGTAATAGAAGAGAAATGCCTAAAAGAGAGGGAAAAGAGAGGGAGTGAGCCAAGGGGAAAAAGACAACTGTAGACTATTGAAAAGTAGAGACGCATAATCAGGAGGAGAATATATCTTGGAGATTGAGAGAAAATTGAAGAGAGGCTGAGTGTACATAAAGAGCCAATTAAAAGAAGAGACTATGGAAGGAGAGATGTTTTAATAGAGAAACAACAATGGCTTAGAGATAAAGACTCCAACCCAAATGGAACCCTATTCCCAATATAGTGCAATACATGTGATCAAAAACCCATGGGCACTGGGGAAAAAGTAGTGCACTATAAAAGGAACATGGTGCAATTTGGGACGCATCAGAATGTGCTAAAATATGAGATAGATGATAGATGAGAGATGAGAGATTAGATAGGAGATAGGAGAGGGATAGGAGATAGGAGCTAAGAGAGAGAGAGAGAGAGAGAGAGAGAGAGAGAGAGAGAGAGAGAGACGAAAAGGGAAACACGAAAAGGGAAACACCCCCTGAGACAGTTACAAGAGGAACAGAGGAAGAATTAGGTAATTACCAGAGTTTAGAGCCCATTTCTGATGAGGTGTCTGTACTTCACAAAGCTTCTCAGAGTAGGAGTGCTGATCAACAAAGTATTTGACACATACGTCATGTCAACTCTTCTAGTCAGGGAACCATAGTCAGGAACTCCTCTAGCCAGGGAACCAAAGTCAGGAACTCTTCTAGTCAGGGAACCATAGTCAGGAACTCTTCTAGTCAGGGAACCATAGTCAGGGAACCATTGTCAGGAACTCTTCTAGTCAGGGCACCATAGTCAAGAACTTTTCTTACCAGGGAACCATAGTCAGGAACACTTCTAGGGAGGGAAACATAGTCAGGAACACTTCTAGGGAGGGAACCATACTCAAAAACTATTTTAGTCATTGAACCATAGTCAAGAACTCTTCTGGTCAGCGAACCATAATCAGGAACTCTTCTAGTCAGGTAAACATAGTCAGGAACTCTTCTAGTCAGGGAACCATAGGAACTCTTCTAGTCAGGGATCCATAGTCAGGAACTCTTCTAGTCAGGGAACCATAGTCAGGAACTCTTCTAGTTAGGGAACCATAGGAACTCTTCTAGTCAGGGAACCATAGGAATTCTTCTAGTCAGGGAACCATAGTCAGGAACTCTGCTAGTCAGGGAACCATATTCAGGAATTCTTCTAGTCAGGCAACCATAGTCAGGGAACCATAGTCAGGAACTCTTCTAGTCAGGGCACCATAGTCAAGAACTTTTCTTACCAGGGAACCATAGTCAGGAACACTTCTAGGGAGGGAACCATACTCAATAACTATTTTAGTCATTGAACCATAGTCAAGAAATCTTCTGGTCAGGGAACCATAATCAGGAACTCGTCTAGTCAGGTAACCATAGTCAGGAACTCTTCTAGTCAGGGAACCATAGGAAATCTTCTAGTCGGGGAACCATAGTTAGGAACTCTTCTAGTCAGGGAACCATAGTCCGGAACTCTTTTAGTCAGGGAACCATGGTCAGGAACTCTTCTAGTTAGGGAACCGTAGGAACTCTTCTAGTCAGGGAACCATAGGAACTCTTATAGTCAGGGAACCATAGTCAGGAACTCTTCTAGTCAGGCAACCATAGTCAGGGAACCATAGTCAGGAACTCTTCTAGTCAGGCAACCATAGTCAGGGAACCATAGTCAGGAACTCTTCTAGTCAGGGCACCATAGTGAAGAACTTTTCTTACCAGGGAAACATAGTCAGGAACACTTCTAGGGAGGGAACCATACTCAATAACTATTTTAGTCATTGAACCATAGTCAGGAACTCTTCTGGTCAGGCAACCATAGTCAGGGAACCATATTCAGGAACTCTTCTCGTCAGGGCACCATAGTCAAGACTTTTCTTACCAGGGAACCATAGTCAGGAACACTTCTAGTCAGGCAACCATAGTCAGGGAACCATAGTCAGGAACTCTTCTAGTCAGGGCACCATAGTGAAGAACTTTTCTTACCAGGGAAACATAGTCAGGAACACTTCTAGGGAGGGAACCATACTCAATAACTATTTTAGTCATTGAACCATAGTCAGGAACTCTTCTGGTCAGGGAACCATAGGAACTCTTATAGTCAGGGAACCATAGTCAGGAACTCTTCTAGTCAGGCAACCATAGTCAGGGAACCATAGTCAGGAACTCTTCTAGTTAGGGAAACATAGGAAATCTTCTAGTCAGGGAACCATAGTCCGGAACTGTTCTAGTCAGGGTACCATAGTCAGGAACTCGTCTAGTTAGGGAACCATAGGAACTCTTCTAGTCAGGGAACCATAGTCAGGAACTCTTCTAGTCAGGTAACCATAGTCAGGAACTCTTCTCGTTAGGGAACCATAGTTAGGAACTCTTCTAGTCAGGGAACCATAGGAAATCTTCTAGTCAGGGAACCATATTCAGGAACTCTTCTAGTCAGGCAACCATAGTCAGGGAACCATAGTCAGGAACTCTTCTAGTCAGGGAACCATAGTCAGGGAACCATTGTCAGGAACTCTTCTAGTCAGGGCATCATAGTCAAGAACTTTTCTTACCAGGGAACCATAGTCAGGAACTCTTCTAGTCAGGTAACCATAGTCAAGAACTCTTCTAGTCAGGGAACCATAGGAACTCTTCTAGTCAGGGAACCATAGGAACTCTTATAGTCAGGGAACCATAGTCAGGAACTCTTCTAGTCAGGCAACCATAGTCGGTGAACCATAGTCAGGAACTCTTCTAGTTAGGGAAACATAGGAAATCTTCTAGTCAGGGAACTATAGTCCGGAACTGTTCTAGTCAGGGTACCATAGTCAGGAACTCTTCTAGTTAGGGAACCATAGGAACTCTTCTAGTCAGGGAACCATAGTCAGGAACTCTTCTAGTCAGGTAACCATAGTCAGGAACTCTTCTAGTCAGGAAACCATAGTCAGGAACTCTTCTAGTCAGGGAAACATAGGAAATCTTCTAGTCAGGGAACCATAGTTAGGAACTCTTCTAGTCAGGGAACCATAGTCCGGAACTCTTCTAGTCAGGGAACCATAGTCAGGAACTCTTCTAGTTAGGGAACCATAGGAACTCTTCTAGTCAGGGAACCATGGGAACTCTTATAGTAAGGGAACCATAGTCAGGAACTCTTCTAGTCAGGCAACCATAGTCAGGGAACCATAGTCAGGAACTCTTCTAGTTAGGGAACCATAGGAAATCTTCTAGTCAGGGAACCATAGTCCGGAACTGTTCTAGTCAGGGTACCATAGTCAGGAACTCTTCTAGGGAGGGAACCATACTCAATAACTATTTTAGTCATTGAACCATAGTCAAGAACTCTTCTGGTCAGGGAACCATAATCAGGAACTCTTCTAGTCAGGTAACCATAGTCAGGAACCCTTCTCGTCAGGGAACCATAGGAAATCTTCTAGTCAGGGAACCATATTCAGGAACTCTTCTAGTCAGGCAACCATAGTCAGGGAACCATAGTCAGGAACTCTTCTCGTCAGGGCACCATAGGAAATTGTCTAGTCAGGGAACCATAGTCAGGAACTCTTCTAGTCAGGGAACCATAGTCAGGAACTCTTCTAGTCAGGGCACCATAGTCAGGGAACCATTGTCAGGAACTCTTCTAGTCAGGGAACCATGGTCAGGAACTCTTCTAGTTAGGGAACCATAGGAACTCTTCTAGTCAGGGAACCATAGGAACTCTTATAGTCAGGGAACCATAGTCAGGAACTCTTCTAGTCAGGCAACCATAGTCAGGGAACCATAGTCAGGAACTCTTCTAGTCAGGCAACCATAGTCAGGGAACCATAGTCAGGAACTCTTCTAGTCAGGGCACCATAGTGAAGAACTTTTCTTACCAGGGAAACATAGTCAGGAACACTTCTAGGAGGGAACCATACTCAATAACTATTTAAGTCATTGAACCATAGTCAAGAACTCTTCTGGTCAGGGAACCATAGGAACTCTTCTAGTCAGGGAACCATAGTCAAGAACTCTTCTAGTCAGGCAACCATAGTCAGGGAACCATAGTCAGGAACTCTTATAGTCAGGGAACCATAGTCAAGAACTCTTCTAGTCAGGCAACCATAGTCAGGGAACCATAGTCAGGAACTCTTCTCGTCAGGGCACCATAGTCAAGACTTTTCTTACCAGGGAACCATAGTCAGGAACACTTCTAGGGAGGAACCATACTCAATAACTATTTTAGTCATTGAACCATAGTCAAGAACTCTTCTGGTCAGGGAACCATAATCAGGAACTCTTCTAGTCAGGTAACCATAGTCAGGAACCCTTCTCGTCAGGGAACCATAGGAAATCTTCTAGTCAGGGAACCATATTCAGGAACTCTTCTAGTCAGGCAACCATAGTCAGGGAACCATAGTCAGGAACTCTTCTCGTCAGGGCACCATAGGAAATTGTCTAGTCAGGGAACCATAGTCAGGAACTCTTCTAGTCAGGGAACCATAGTCAGGAACTCTTCTAGTCAGGGCACCATAGTCAGGGAACCATTGTCAGGAACTCTTCTAGTTAGGGAACCATGGTCAGGAACTCTTCTAGTTAGGGAACCATAGGAACTCTTCTAGTCAGGGAACCATAGGAACTCTTATAGTCAGGGAACCATAGTCAGGAACTCTTCTAGTCAGGCAACCATAGTCAGGGAACCATAGTCAGGAACTCTTCTAGTCAGGCAACCATAGTCAGGGAACCATAGTCAGGAACTCTTCTAGTCAGGGCACCATAGTGAAGAACTTTTCTTACCAGGGAAACATAGTCAGGAACACTTCTAGGGAGGGAACCATAGTCAAGAACTCTTCTAGTCAGGCAACCATAGTCAGGGAACCATAGTCAGGAACTCTTATAGTCAGGGAACCATAGTCAAGAACTCTTCTAGTCAGGCAACCATAGTCAGGGAACCATAGTCAGGAACTCTTCTCGTCAGGGCACCATAGTCAATACTTTTCTTACCAGGGAACCATAGTCAGGAACACTTCTAGGGAGGGAACCATACTCAATAACTATTTTAGTCATTGAACCATAGTCAAGAACTCTTCTGGTCAGGGAACCATAATCAGGAACTCTTCTAGTCATGTAACCATAGTCAGGAACCCTTCTCGTCAGGGAACCATAGGAAATCTTCTAGTCAGGGAACCATATTCAGGAACTCTTCTAGTCAGGCAACCATAGTCAGGGAACCATAGTCAGGAACTCTTCTCGTCAGGGCACCATAGGAAATTGTCTAGTCAGGGAACCATAGTCAGGAACTCTTCTAGTCAGGGAACCATAGTCAGGAACTCTTCTAGTCAGGGCACCATAGTCAGGGAACCATTGTCAGGAACTCTTCTAGTCAGGGCATCATAGTCAAGAACTTTTCTTAACAGGGAACCATAGTCAGGAACTCTTCTAGTCAGGAAACCATAGTCAGGAACTCTTCTAGTCAGGGAAACATAGGAAATCTTCTAGTCAGGGAACCATAGTTAGGAACTCTTCTAGTCAGGGAACCATAGTCCGGAACTCTTCTAGTCAGGGAACCATAGTCAGGAACTCTTCTAGTTAGGGAACCATAGGAACTCTTCTAGTCAGGGAACCATAGGAACTCTTATAGTAAGGGAACCATAGTCAGGAACTCTTCTAGTCAGGCAACCATAGTCAGGGAACCATAGTCCGGAACTGTTCTAGTCAGGGTACCATAGTCAGGAACTCTTCTAGTTAGGGAACCATAGGAACTCTTCTAGTCAGGGAACCATAGTCAGGAACTCTTCTAGTCAGGTAACCATAGTCAGGAACTCTTCTCGTCAGGGAACCATAGGAAATCTTCTAGTCAGGGAACCATATTCAGGAACTCTTCTAGTCAGGGCACCATAGTCAGGGAACCATTGTCAGGAACTCTTCTAGTCAGGGCATCATAGTCAAGAACTTTTCTTAACAGGGAACCATATTCAGGAACACTTCTAGGGAGGGAAACATAGTCAGGAACACTTCTAGGGAGGGAACCATACTCAATAACTATTTTAGTCATTGAACCATGGTCAAGAACTCTTCTGGTCAGGGAACCATAATCAGGAACTATTCTAGTCAGGTAACCATAGTCAGGAACTCTTCTAGTCAGGGAACCATAGGAAATCTTCTAGTCAGGGAACCATAGTTAGGAACTCTTCTAGTTAGGGAACCATAGAAACTCTTCTAGTCAGGGAACCATAGGAACTCTTATAGTCAGGGAACCATAGTCCGGAACTCTTCTAGTCAGGCAACCATAGTCAGGGAACCATAGTCAGGAACTCTTCTCGTCAGGGCACCATAGTCAAGACTATTCTTACCAGGGAACCATAGTCAGGAACACTTCTAGTTAGGGAACCATAGGAACTCTTCTAGTCAGGGAACCATAGTCAGGAACTCTTCTAGTTAGGGAACCATAGGAACTCTTCTAGTCAGGGAACCATAGGAACTCTTATAGTCAGGGAACCATAGTCAGGAACTCTTCTAGTCAGGGAACCATAGTCAGGAACTCTTCTAGTCAGGGAACCATATTTAGGAACTCTTCTAGTCAGGGAACCATAATCCAGAACTATTCTAGTCAGGGAACCATAGTCGGGAACTCTTCTAGTTAGGGAACCATAGGAACTCTTCTAGTCAGGGAACCAAAGGAACTCTTCTAGTCAGGAACCATTGTCAGGAACTCTTCTAGTCAGGGAACCATTGGAAATCTTCTAGTCAGGGAACCATAGTGAAGAACTTTTCTTACCAGGGAAACATAGTCAGGAACACTTCTAGGGAGGGAACCATAGTCAAGAACTCTTCTAGTCAGGCAACCATAGTCAGGGAACCATAGTCAGGAACTCTTATAGTCAGGGAACCATAGTCAAGAACTCTTCTAGTCAGGCAACCATAGTCAGGGAACCATAGTCAGGAACTCTTCTCGTCAGGGCACCATAGTCAAGACTTTTCTTACCAGGGAACCATAGTCAGGAACACTTCTAGGGAGGGAACCATACTCAATAACTATTTTAGTCATTGAACCATAGTCAAGAACTCTTCTGGTCAGGGAACCATAATCAGGAACTCTTCTAGTCATGTAACCATAGTCAGGAACCCTTCTCGTCAGGGAACCATAGGAAATCTTCTAGTCAGGGAACCATATTCAGGAACTCTTCTAGTCAGGCAACCATAGTCAGGGAACCATAGTCAGGAACTCTTCTCGTCAGGGCACCATAGGAAATTGTCTAGACAGGGAACCATAGTCAGGAACTCTTCTTGTCAGGGAACCATAGTCAGGAACTCTTCTAGTCAGGGCACCATAGTCAGGGAACCATTGTCAGGAACTCTTCTAGTCAGGGCATCATAGTCAAGAACTTTTCTTAACAGGGAACCATAGTCAGGAACTCTTCTAGTCAGGAAACCATAGTCAGGAACTCTTCTAGTCAGGGAAACATAGGAAATCTTCTAGTCAGGGAACCATAGTTAGGAACTCTTCTAGTCAGGGAACCATAGTCCGGAACTCTTCTAGTCAGGGAACCATAGTCAGGAACTCTTCTAGTTAGGGAACCATAGGAACTCTTCTAGTCAGGGAACCATAGGAACTCTTATAGTACGGGAACCATAGTCAGGAACTCTTCTAGTCAGGCAACCATAGTCAGGGAACCATAGTCAGGAACTCTTCTAGTTCGGGAACCATAGGAAATCTTCTAGTCAGGGAACCATAGTCCGGAACTGTTCTAGTCAGGGTACCATAGTCAGGAACTCTTCTAGTTAGGGAACCATAGGAACTCTTCTAGTCAGGGAACCATAGTCAGGAACTCTTCTCGTCAGGGAACCATAGGAAATCTTCTAGTCAGGGAACCATATTCAGGAACTCTTCTAGTCAGGGCACCATAGTCAGGGAACCATTGTCAGGAACTCTTCTAGTCAGGGCATCATAGTCAAGAACTTTTCTTACCAGGGAACCATATTCAGGAACACTTCTAGGGAGGGAAACATAGTCAGGAACACTTCTAGGGAGGGAACCATACTCAATAACTATTTTAGTCATTGAACCATGGTCAAGAACTCTTCTGGTCAGGGAACCATAATCAGGAACTATTCTAGTCAGGTAACCATAGTCAGGAACTCTTCTAGTCAGGGAACCATAGGAAATCTTCTAGTCAGGGAACCATAGTTAGGAACTCTTCTAGTTAGGGAACCATAGAAACTCTTCTAGTCAGGGAACCATAGGAACTCTTATAGTCAGGGAACCATAGTCCGGAACTCTTCTAGTCAGGCAACCATAGTCAGGGAACCATAGTCAGGAACTCTTCTCGTCAGGGCACCATAGTCAAGACTATTCTTACCAGGGAACCATAGTCAGGAACACTTCTAGTTAGGGAACCATAGGAACTCTTCTAGTCAGGGAACCATAGGAACTCTTATAGTCAGGGAACCATAATCAGGAACTCTTCTAGTCAGGGAACCATAGTCAGGAACTCTTCTAGTTAGGGAACCATAGGAACTCTTCTAGTCAGGGAACCATAGGAACTCTTATAGTCAGGGAACCATAGTCAGGAACTCTTCTAGTCAGGGAACCATAGTCAGGAACACTTCTAGGGAGGGAACCATACTCAATAACTATTTTAGTCATTGAACCATAGTCAAGAAATCTTCTGGTCAGGGAACCATAATCAGGAACTCGTCTAGTCAGGTAACCATAGTCAGGAACTCTTCTAGTCAGGGAACCATAGGAAATCTTCTAGTCGGGGAACCATAGTTAGGAACTCTTCTAGTCAGGGAACCATAGTCCGGAACTCTTTTAGTCAGGGAACCATGGTCAGGAACTCTTCTAGTTAGGGAACCGTAGGAACTCTTCTAGTCAGGGAACCATAGGAACTCTTATAGTCAGGGAACCATAGTCAGGAACTCTTCTAGTCAGGCAACCATAGTCAGGGAACCATAGTCAGGAACTCTTCTAGTCAGGCAACCATAGTCAGGGAACCATAGTCAGGAACTCTTCTAGTCAGGGCACCATAGTGAAGAACTTTTCTTACCAGGGAAACATAGTCAGGAACACTTCTAGGGAGGGAACCATACTCAATAACTATTTTAGTCATTGAACCATAGTCAGGAACTCTTCTGGTCAGGCAACCATAGTCAGGGAACCATATTCAGGAACTCTTCTCGTCAGGGCACCATAGTCAAGACTTTTCTTACCAGGGAACCATAGTCAGGAACACTTCTAGTCAGGCAACCATAGTCAGGGAACCATAGTCAGGAACTCTTCTAGTCAGGGCACCATAGTGAAGAACTTTTCTTACCAGGGAAACATAGTCAGGAACACTTCTAGGAGGGAACCATACTCAATAACTATTTTAGTCATTGAACCATAGTCAGGAACTCTTCTGGTCAGGGAACCATAGGAACTCTTATAGTCAGGGAACCATAGTCAGGAACTCTTCTAGTCAGGCAACCATAGTCAGGGAACCATAGTCAGGAACTCTTCTAGTTAGGGAAACATAGGAAATCTTCTAGTCAGGGAACCATAGTCCGGAACTGTTCTAGTCAGGGTACCATAGTCAGGAACTCGTCTAGTTAGGGAACCATAGGAACTCTTCTAGTCAGGGAACCATAGTCAGGAACTCTTCTAGTCAGGTAACCATAGTCAGGAACTCTTCTCGTTAGGGAACCATAGTTAGGAACTCTTCTAGTCAGGGAACCATAGGAAATCTTCTAGTCAGGGAACCATATTCAGGAACTCTTCTAGTCAGGCAACCATAGTCAGGGAACCATAGTCAGGAACTCTTCTAGTCAGGGAACCATAGTCAGGGAACCATTGTCAGGAACTCTTCTAGTCAGGGCATCATAGTCAAGAACTTTTCTTACCAGGGAACCATAGTCAGGAACTCTTCTAGTCAGGTAACCATAGTCAAGAACTCTTCTAGTCAGGGAACCATAGGAACTCTTCTAGTCAGGGAACCATAGGAACTCTTATAGTCAGGGAACCATAGTCAGGAACTCTTCTAGTCAGGCAACCATAGTCGGTGAACCATAGTCAGGAACTCTTCTAGTTAGGGAAACATAGGAAATCTTCTAGTCAGGGAACTATAGTCCGGAACTGTTCTAGTCAGGGTACCATAGTCAGGAACTCTTCTAGTTAGGGAACCATAGGAACTCTTCTAGTCAGGGAACCATAGTCAGGAACTCTTCTAGTCAGGTAACCATAGTCAGGAACTCTTCTAGTCAGGAAACCATAGTCAGGAACTCTTCTAGTCAGGGAAACATAGGAAATCTTCTAGTCAGGGAACCATAGTTAGGAACTCTTCTAGTCAGGGAACCATAGTCCGGAACTCTTCTAGTCAGGGAACCATAGTCAGGAACTCTTCTAGTTAGGGAACCATAGGAACTCTTCTAGTCAGGGAACCATGGGAACTCTTATAGTAAGGGAACCATAGTCAGGAACTCTTCTAGTCAGGCAACCATAGTCAGGGAACCATAGTCAGGAACTCTTCTAGTTAGGGAACCATAGGAAATCTTCTAGTCAGGGAACCATAGTCCGGAACTGTTCTAGTCAGGGTACCATAGTCAGGAACTCTTCTAGGAGGGAACCATACTCAATAACTATTTTAGTCATTGAACCATAGTCAAGAACTCTTCTGGTCAGGGAACCATAATCAGGAACTCTTCTAGTCAGGTAACCATAGTCAGGAACCCTTCTCGTCAGGGAACCATAGGAAATCTTCTAGTCAGGGAACCATATTCAGGAACTCTTCTAGTCAGGCAACCATAGTCAGGGAACCATAGTCAGGAACTCTTCTCGTCAGGGCACCATAGGAAATTGTCTAGTCAGGGAACCATAGTCAGGAACTCTTCTAGTCAGGGAACCATAGTCAGGAACTCTTCTAGTCAGGGCACCATAGTCAGGGAACCATTGTCAGGAACTCTTCTAGTCAGGGAACCATGGTCAGGAACTCTTCTAGTTAGGGAACCATAGGAACTCTTCTAGTCAGGGAACCATAGGAACTCTTATAGTCAGGGAACCATAGTCAGGAACTCTTCTAGTCAGGCAACCATAGTCAGGGAACCATAGTCAGGAACTCTTCTAGTCAGGCAACCATAGTCAGGGAACCATAGTCAGGAACTCTTCTAGTCAGGGCACCATAGTGAAGAACTTTTCTTACCAGGGAAACATAGTCAGGAACACTTCTAGGGAGGGAACCATACTCAATAACTATTTAAGTCATTGAACCATAGTCAAGAACTCTTCTGGTCAGGGAACCATAGGAACTCTTCTAGTCAGGGAACCATAGTCAAGAACTCTTCTAGTCAGGCAACCATAGTCAGGGAACCATAGTCAGGAACTCTTATAGTCAGGGAACCATAGTCAAGAACTCTTCTAGTCAGGCAACCATAGTCAGGGAACCATAGTCAGGAACTCTTCTCGTCAGGGCACCATAGTCAAGACTTTTCTTACCAGGGAACCATAGTCAGGAACACTTCTAGGGAGGGAACCATACTCAATAACTATTTTAGTCATTGAACCATAGTCAAGAACTCTTCTGGTCAGGGAACCATAATCAGGAACTCTTCTAGTCAGGTAACCATAGTCAGGAACCCTTCTCGTCAGGGAACCATAGGAAATCTTCTAGTCAGGGAACCATATTCAGGAACTCTTCTAGTCAGGCAACCATAGTCAGGGAACCATAGTCAGGAACTCTTCTCGTCAGGGCACCATAGGAAATTGTCTAGTCAGGGAACCATAGTCAGGAACTCTTCTAGTCAGGGAACCATAGTCAGGAACTCTTCTAGTCAGGGCACCATAGTCAGGGAACCATTGTCAGGAACTCTTCTAGTTAGGGAACCATGGTCAGGAACTCTTCTAGTTAGGGAACCATAGGAACTCTTCTAGTCAGGGAACCATAGGAACTCTTATAGTCAGGGAACCATAGTCAGGAACTCTTCTAGTCAGGCAACCATAGTCAGGGAACCATAGTCAGGAACTCTTCTAGTCAGGCAACCATAGTCAGGGAACCATAGTCAGGAACTCTTCTAGTCAGGGCACCATAGTGAAGAACTTTTCTTACCAGGGAAACATAGTCAGGAACACTTCTAGGGAGGGAACCATAGTCAAGAACTCTTCTAGTCAGGCAACCATAGTCAGGGAACCATAGTCAGGAACTCTTATAGTCAGGGAACCATAGTCAAGAACTCTTCTAGTCAGGCAACCATAGTCAGGGAACCATAGTCAGGAACTCTTCTCGTCAGGGCACCATAGTCAATACTTTTCTTACCAGGGAACCATAGTCAGGAACACTTCTAGGGAGGGAACCATACTCAATAACTATTTTAGTCATTGAACCATAGTCAAGAACTCTTCTGGTCAGGGAACCATAATCAGGAACTCTTCTAGTCATGTAACCATAGTCAGGAACCCTTCTCGTCAGGGAACCATAGGAAATCTTCTAGTCAGGGAACCATATTCAGGAACTCTTCTAGTCAGGCAACCATAGTCAGGGAACCATAGTCAGGAACTCTTCTCGTCAGGGCACCATAGGAAATTGTCTAGTCAGGGAACCATAGTCAGGAACTCTTCTAGTCAGGGAACCATAGTCAGGAACTCTTCTAGTCAGGGCACCATAGTCAGGGAACCATTGTCAGGAACTCTTCTAGTCAGGGCATCATAGTCAAGAACTTTTCTTAACAGGGAACCATAGTCAGGAACTCTTCTAGTCAGGAAACCATAGTCAGGAACTCTTCTAGTCAGGGAAACATAGGAAATCTTCTAGTCAGGGAACCATAGTTAGGAACTCTTCTAGTCAGGGAACCATAGTCCGGAACTCTTCTAGTCAGGGAACCATAGTCAGGAACTCTTCTAGTTAGGGAACCATAGGAACTCTTCTAGTCAGGGAACCATAGGAACTCTTATAGTAAGGGAACCATAGTCAGGAACTCTTCTAGTCAGGCAACCATAGTCAGGGAACCATAGTCAGGAACTCTTCTAGTTAGGGAACCATAGGAAATCTTCTAGTCAGGGAACCATAGTCCGGAACTGTTCTAGTCAGGGTACCATAGTCAGGAACTCTTCTAGTTAGGGAACCATAGGAACTCTTCTAGTCAGGGAACCATAGTCAGGAACTCTTCTAGTCAGGTAACCATAGTCAGGAACTCTTCTCGTCAGGGAACCATAGGAAATCTTCTAGTCAGGGAACCATATTCAGGAACTCTTCTAGTCAGGGCACCATAGTCAGGGAACCATTGTCAGGAACTCTTCTAGTCAGGGCATCATAGTCAAGAACTTTTCTTAACAGGGAACCATATTCAGGAACACTTCTAGGGAGGGAAACATAGTCAGGAACACTTCTAGGGAGGGAACCATACTCAATAACTATTTTAGTCATTGAACCATGGTCAAGAACTCTTCTGGTCAGGGAACCATAATCAGGAACTATTCTAGTCAGGTAACCATAGTCAGGAACTCTTCTAGTCAGGGAACCATAGGAAATCTTCTAGTCAGGGAACCATAGTTAGGAACTCTTCTAGTTAGGGAACCATAGAAACTCTTCTAGTCAGGGAACCATAGGAACTCTTATAGTCAGGGAACCATAGTCCGGAACTCTTCTAGTCAGGCAACCATAGTCAGGGAACCATAGTCAGGAACTCTTCTCGTCAGGGCACCATAGTCAAGACTATTCTTACCAGGGAACCATAGTCAGGAACACTTCTAGTTAGGGAACCATAGGAACTCTTCTAGTCAGGGAACCATAGTCAGGAACTCTTCTAGTTAGGGAACCATAGGAACTCTTCTAGTCAGGGAACCATAGGAACTCTTATAGTCAGGGAACCATAGTCAGGAACTCTTCTAGTCAGGGAACCATAGTCAGGAACTCTTCTAGTCAGGGAACCATATTTAGGAACTCTTCTAGTCAGGGAACCATAATCCAGAACTATTCTAGTCAGGGAACCATAGTCGGGAACTCTTCTAGTTAGGGAACCATAGGAACTCTTCTAGTCAGGGAACCAAAGGAACTCTTCTAGTCAGGAACCATTGTCAGGAACTCTTCTAGTCAGGGAACCATTGGAAATCTTCTAGTCAGGGAACCATAGTGAAGAACTTTTCTTACCAGGGAAACATAGTCAGGAACACTTCTAGGGAGGGAACCATAGTCAAGAACTCTTCTAGTCAGGCAACCATAGTCAGGGAACCATAGTCAGGAACTCTTCTCGTCAGGGCACCATAGGAAATTGTCTAGACAGGGAACCATAGTCAGGAACTCTTCTTGTCAGGGAACCATAGTCAGGAACTCTTCTAGTCAGGGCACCATAGTCAGGGAACCATTGTCAGGAACTCTTCTAGTCAGGGCATCATAGTCAAGAACTTTTCTTAACAGGGAACCATAGTCAGGAACTCTTCTAGTCAGGAAACCATAGTCAGGAACTCTTCTAGTCAGGGAAACATAGGAAATCTTCTAGTCAGGGAACCATAGTTAGGAACTCTTCTAGTCAGGGAACCATAGTCCGAACTCTTCTAGTCAGGGAACCATAGTCAGGAACTCTTCTAGTTAGGGAACCATAGGAACTCTTCTAGTCAGGGAACCATAGGAACTCTTATAGTAAGGGAACCATAGTCAGGAACTCTTCTAGTCAGGCAACCATAGTCAGGGAACCATAGTCAGGAACTCTTCTAGTTCGGGGAACCATAGGAAATCTTCTAGTCAGGGAACCATAGTCCGGAACTGTTCTAGTCAGGGTACCATAGTCAGGAACTCTTCTAGTTAGGGAACCATAGGAACTCTTCTAGTCAGGGAACCATAGTCAGGAACTCTTCTCGTCAGGGAACCATAGGAAATCTTCTAGTCAGGGAACCATATTCAGGAACTCTTCTAGTCAGGGCACCATAGTCAGGGAACCATTGTCAGGAACTCTTCTAGTCAGGGCATCATAGTCAAGAACTTTTCTTACCAGGGAACCATATTCAGGAACACTTCTAGGGAGGGAAACATAGTCAGGAACACTTCTAGGGAGGAACCATACTCAATAACTATTTTAGTCATTGAACCATGGTCAAGAACTCTTCTGGTCAGGGAACCATAATCAGGAACTATTCTAGTCAGGTAACCATAGTCAGGAACTCTTCTAGTCAGGGAACCATAGGAAATCTTCTAGTCAGGGAACCATAGTTAGGAACTCTTCTAGTTAGGGAACCATAGAAACTCTTCTAGTCAGGGAACCATAGGAACTCTTATAGTCAGGGAACCATAGTCCGGAACTCTTCTAGTCAGGCAACCATAGTCAGGGAACCATAGTCAGGAACTCTTCTCGTCAGGGCACCATAGTCAAGACTATTCTTACCAGGGAACCATAGTCAGGAACACTTCTAGTTAGGGAACCATAGGAACTCTTCTAGTCAGGGAACCATAGGAACTCTTATAGTCAGGGAACCATAATCAGGAACTCTTCTAGTCAGGGAACCATAGTCAGGAACTCTTCTAGTTAGGGAACCATAGGAACTCTTCTAGTCAGGGAACCATAGGAACTCTTATAGTCAGGGAACCATAGTCAGGAACTCTTCTAGTCAGGGAACCATAGTCAGGAACTCTTCTAGTCAGGGAACCATAGTCAGGAACTCTTCTAGTCAGGGAACCATAATCCAGAACTATTCTAGTCAGGGAACCATAGTCGGGAACTCTTCTAGTTAGGGAACCATAGGAACTCTTCTAGTCAGGGAACCAAAGGAACTCTTCTAGTCAGGAACCATTGTCAGGAACTCTTCTAGTCAGGGAACCATTGGAAATCTTCTAGTCAGGGAACCATAGTTAGGAACTCTTCTAGTCAGGGAACCATAGTCCGGAACTCTTCTAGTCAGGGAACCATAGTCAGGAACTCTTCTAGTTAGGGAATCATAGGAACTCTTCTAGTCAGGGAACCATAGGAACTCTTATAGTCAGGGAACCATAGTTAGGAACTCTTCTAGTCAGGGAACCATAGTCCGGAACTGTTCTAGTCAGGGTACCATAGTCAGGAACTCTTCTAGTTAGGGAACCATAGGAACTCTTCTAGTCAGGGAACCATAGGAAATATTCTAGTCAGGGAACCATAGTCAGGAACTCTTCTAGTCAGGTAACCATAGTCAGGAACTCTTCTCGTCAGGGAACCATAGGAAATCTTCTTGTCGGGGAACCATAGTTAGGAACTCTTCTAGTCAGGGAACCATAGTCCGGAACTCTTCTAGTCAGGGAACCATGGTCAGGAACTCTTCTAGTTAGGGAACCATAGGAACTCTTCTAGTCAGGGAACCATAGGAACTCTTATAGTCAGGGAACCATAGTCAGGAACTCTTCTAGTCAGGTAACCATAGTCAGGAACTCTTCTCGTCAGGGAACCATAGGAAATCTTCTAGTCGGGGAACCATAGTTAGGAACTCTTCTAGTCAGGGAACCATAGTCCGGAACTCTTCTAGTCAGGGAACCATAGTCAGGAACTCTTCTAGTCAGGGAACCATAGACCGGAACTCTTCTAGTCAGGGAACCATAGTCAGGAACTCTTCTAGTTAGGGAACCATAGGAACTCTTAGAGTCAGGGAACCATAGGAACTCGTATAGTCAGGGAACCATAGTCAGGAACTCTTCTGGTCAGGGAACCATAGTCAGGAACTCTTCTCATCAGGGCAACATAGTCAGGGAACCATAGTCAGGAACTCTTCTAGTCAGGGCACCATAGTGAAGAACTTTTCTTACCAGGGAAACATAGTCAGGAACACTTCTAGTCAGGCAACCATAGTCAGGTAACCATAGTCAGGAACTCTTCTAGTCAGGCAACCATAGTCAGGGAACCATAGTCAGGAACCCTTCTAGTCAGGGCACCATAGTGAAGAACTTTTCTTACCAGGGAAACATAGTCAGGAACACTTCTAGGAGGGAACCATACTCAATAACTATTTTAGTCATTGAACCATAGTCAAGAACTCTTCTGGTCAGGGAACCATAGGAACTCTTATAGTCAGTGAACCATAGTCAAGAACTCTTCTAGTCAGGCAACCATAGTCAGGGAACCATAGTCAGGAACTCTTCTCGTCAGGGCACCATAATCAGGAACTCTTCTAGTCAGGTAACCATAGTCAGGAACTCTTCTCGTCAGGGAACCATAGGAAATCTTCTAGTCAGGGAACCATATTCAGGAACTCTTCTAGTCAGGCAACCATAGTCAGGGAACCATAGTCAGGAACTCTTCTCGTCAGGGCACCATAGGAAATCTTCTTGTCGGGGAACCATAGTTAGGAACTCTTCTAGTCAGGTAACCATAGTCAGGAACTCTTCTCGTCAGGGAACCATAGGAAATCTTCTTGTCGGGGAACCATAGTTAGGAACTCTTCTAGTCAGGGAACCATCGTCCGGAACTCTTCTAGTCAGGGAACCATGGTCAGGAACTCTTCTAGTCAGGGAACCATAGACCGGAACTCTTCTAGTCAGGGAACCATAGTCAGGAACTCTTCTAGTTAGGGAACCATAGTCCGGAACTCTTCTAGTCAGGGAACCATGGTCAGGAACTCTTCTAGTTAGGGAACCATAGGAACTCTACTAGTCAGGGAACCATAGGAACTCTTATAGTCAGGGAACCATAGTCAGGAACTCTTCTAGTCAGGTAACCATAGTCAGGAACTCTTCTCGTCAGGGAACCATAGGAAATCTTCTAGTCGGGGAACCATAGTTAGGAACTCTTCTAGTCAGGGAACCATAGTCCGGAACTCTTCTAGTCAGGGAACCATAGTCAGGAACTCTTCTAGTCAGGGAACCATAGACCGGAACTCTTCTAGTCAGGGAACCATAGTCAGGAACTCTTCTAGTTAGGGAACCATAGGAACTCTTAGAGTCAGGGAACCATAGGAACTCGTATAGTCAGGGAACCATAGTCAGGAACTCTTCTGGTCAGGGAACCATAGTCAGGAACTCTTCTCATCAGGGCAACATAGTCAGGGAACCATAGTCAGGAACTCTTCTAGTCAGGGCACCATAGTGAAGAACTTTTCTTACCAGGGAAACATAGTCAGGAACACTTCTAGTCAGGCAACCATAGTCAGGTAACCATAGTCAGGAACTCTTCTAGTCAGGCAACCATAGTCAGGGAACCATAGTCAGGAACCCTTCTAGTCAGGGCACCATAGTGAAGAACTTTTCTTACCAGGGAAACATAGTCAGGAACACTTCTAGGGAGGGAACCATACTCAATAACTATTTTAGTCATTGAACCATAGTCAAGAACTCTTCTGGTCAGGGAACCATAGGAACTCTTATAGTCAGTGAACCATAGTCAAGAACTCTTCTAGTCAGGCAACCATAGTCAGGGAACCATAGTCAGGAACTCTTCTCGTCAGGGCACCATAATCAGGAACTCTTCTAGTCAGGTAACCATAGTCAGGAACTCTTCTCGTCAGGGAACCATAGGAAATCTTCTAGTCAGGGAACCATATTCAGGAACTCTTCTAGTCAGGCAACCATAGTCAGGGAACCATAGTCAGGAACTCTTCTCGTCAGGGCACCATAGGAAATTGTCTAGTCAGGGAACAATAGTCAGGAACTCTTCTAGTCAGGGAACCATAGTCAGGAACTCTTCTAGTCAGGGAACCATTGTCAGGGAACCATTGTCAGGAACTCTTCTAGTCAGGGCACCATAGTCAAGGAACCATTGTCAGGAACTCTTCTAGTCAGGGAATCATAGTCAAGAACTTTTCTTACCAGGGAACCATAGTCAGGAACTCTTCTAGTCAGGTAACCATAGTCACGAACTCTTCTAGTCAGGGAACCATAGGAAATCTTCTAGTCAGGGAACCATAGTTAGGAACTCTTCTAGTCAGGGAACCATAGTCCGGAACTCTTCTAGTCAGTGAACCATAGTCAGGAACTCTTCTCGTCAGGCTACCATAGGAAATCGTCTAGTCAGGGAACCATAGTCAGGAACTCTTTTTGTCAGGGAACCATTGTCAGGAACTCTTCTGGTCAGGGCACCATAGTCAGGGAACCATTGTCAGGAACTCTTCTAGTCAGGGCATCATAGTCAAGAACTTTTCTTACCAGGGAACCATATTCAGGAACACTTCTAGGGAGGGAAACATAGTCAGGAACACTTCTAGGGAGGGAACCATACTCAATAACTATTTTAGTCATTGAACCATGGTCAAGAACTCTTCTGGTCAGGGAACCATAATCAGGAACTCTTCTAGTCAGGTAACCATAGTCAGGAACTCTTCTAATCAGGGAACCATAGGAAATATTCTAGTCAGGGAACCATAGTTAGGAACTCTTCTATTCAGGGAACCATAGTCCGGAACTCTTCTAGTCAGGGAACCATAGTCATGAACTCTTCTAGTTAGGGAACCATAGGAACTCTTCTAGTCAGGGAACCATAGGAACTCTTATAGTCAGGGAACCATAGTCCGGAACTCTTCTAGTCAGGCAACCATAGTCAGGGAACCATAGTCAGGAACTCTTCTCGTCAGGGCACCATAGTCAAGACTTTTCTTACCAGGGAACCATAGTCAGGAACACTTCTAGGGAGGGAACCATACTCAAAGCTATTTTAGTCATTGAACCATAGTCAAGAACTCTTCTGGTCAGGGAACCATAATCAGGAACTCTTCTAGTCAGGTAACCATAGTCAGGAACTCTTCTCGTCAGGGAAACATAGGAACTCTTACATTTACATTACATTTAAGTCATTTAGCAGACGCTCTTATCCAGAGCGACTTACGAATTGGTGAATTCACCTTCTGACATCCAGTGGAACAGCCACTTTACAATAGTGCATCTAAATCATTAAGGGGGTGGTGAGAAGGATTACTTATCTTATCCTAGGTATTCCTTGAAGAGGTGGGGTTTCAGGTGTCTCCGGAAGGTGGTGATTGACTCCGCTGTCCTGGCGTCGTGAGGGAGTTTGTTCCACCATTGGGGGCCAGAGCAGCGAACAGTTTTGACTGGGCTGAGCGGGAACTGTACTTCCTCAATGGTAGGGGGCGAGCAGGCCAGAGGTGGATGAACGCAGTGCCCTTGCTTGGGTGTAGGGCCTGATCAGAGCCTGGAGGTACTGCGGTGCCGTTCCCCTCACAGCTCCGTAGGCAAGCACCATGGTCTTGTAGCGGATGCGAGCTTCAACTGGAAGCCAGTGGAGAGAGCGGAGAGCGGGGTGACGTGAGAGAACTTGGGAAGGTTGAACACCAGACGGGCTGCGGCGTTCTGGATGAGTTGTAGGGGTTTAATGGCACAGGCAGGGAGCCCAGCCAACAGCGAGTTGCAGTAATCCAGACGGGAGATGACAAGTGCCTGGATTAGGACCTGCGCCGCTTCCTGTGTGAGGCAGGGTCGTACTCTGCGGATGTTGTAGAGCATGAACCTACAGGAACGGGCCACCGCCCTGATGTTGGTTGAGAACGACAGGGTGTTGTCCAGGATCACGCCAAGGTTCTTAGCGCTCTGGGAGGAGGACACAATGGAGTTGTCAACCGTGATGGCGAGATCATGGAATGGGCAGTCCTTCCCCGGGAGGAAGAGCAGCTCCGTCTTGCCGAGGTTCAGCTTGAGGTGGTGATCCGTCATCCACACTGATATGTCTGCCAGACATGCAGAGATGCGATTCGCCACCTGGTCATCAGAAGGAGGAAAGGAGAAGATTAATTGTGTGTCGTCTGCATAGCAATGATAGGAGAGACCATGTGAGGTTATGACAGAGCCAAGTGACTTGGTGTATAGCGAGAATAGGAGAGGGCCTAGAACAGAGCCCTGGGGGACACCAGTGGTGAGAGCGCGTGGCGAGGAGACAGATTCTCGCCACGCCACCTGGTAGGAGCGACCTGTCAGGTAGGACGCAATCCAAGCGTGGGCCGCGCCGGAGATGCCCAACTCGGAGAGGGTGGAGAGGAGGATCTGATGGTTCACAGTATCGAAAGGCAGCCGATAGGTCTAGAAGGATGAGAGCAGAGGAGAGAGAGTTAGCTTTAGCAGTGCGGAGCGCCTCCGTGATACAGAGAAGAGCAGTCTCAGTTGAATGACTAGTCTTGAAACCTGACTGATTTGGATCAAGAAGGTCATTCTGAGAGAGATAGTGGGAGAGCTGGCCAAGGACGGCACGTTCAAGAGTTTTGGAGAGAAAAGAAAGAAGGGATACTGGTCTGTAGTTGTTGACATCGGAGGGATCGAGTGTAGGTTTTTCAGAAGGGGTGCAACTCTCGCTCTCTTGAAGACGGAAGGGACGTAGCCAGCGGTCAGGGATGAGTTGATGAGCGAGGTGAGGTAAGGAGAAGGTCCCCGGAAATGGTCTGGAGAAGAGAGGAGGGGATAGGGTCAAGCGGGCAGGTTGTTGGGCGGCCGGCCGTCACAAGAAGCGAGATTTCATCTGGAGAGAGAGGGAGAAAGAGGTCAGAGCACAGGGTAGGGCAGTGTGAGCAGAACCAGCGGTGTCGTTTGACTTAGCAAACGAGGATCGGATGTCGTCGACCTTCTTTTCAAAATGGTTGACGAAGTCATCTGCAGAGAGGGAGGAGGGGGGAGGGGAGGAGGATTCAGGAGGGAGGAGAAGGTGGCAAAGAGCTTCCTAGGGTTAGAGGCAGATGCTTGGAATTTAGAGTGGTAGAAAGTGGCTTTAGCAGCAGAGACAGAGGAGGAAAATGTAGAGAGGAGGAGTGAAAGAATGCCAGGTCCGCAGGAGGCGGAGTTTTCCTCCATTTCCGCTCGGCTGCCCGGAGCTCTGTTCTGTGAGCTCGCAATGAGTCATCGAGCCACGGAGCGGGAGGGGAGGACCGAGCCGGCCTGGAGGATAGGGGACATAGAGAGTCAAAGGATGCAGAAAGGGAAGAGAGGAGGGTTGAGGGTTAAGGAGGCAGACTCAGGAGAAAGGTTGGAGAAGGTATGAGCAGAGGGAAGAGATGATAGGATGGAAGAGGAGAGAGTAGCGGGGGAGAGAGAGCGAAGGTTGGGACGGCGCGATACCATCCGAGTAGGGGCAGTGTGGGAAGTGTTGGATGAGAGCGAGAGGGAAAAGGATACAAGGTAGTGGTCGGAGACTTGGAGGGGAGTTGCAATGAGGTTAGTGGAAGAACAGCATCTAGTAAAGATGAGGTCGGCGTATTGCCTGCCTTGTGAGTAGGGGGAAGGTGAGAGGGTGAGGTCAAAGAGGAGAGGAGTGGAAAGAAGGAGGCAGAGAGGAATGAGTCAAAGGTAGACGTGGGGAGGTTAAAGTCGCCCAGGACTGTGAGAGGTGAGCCGTCCTCAGGAAAGGAGCTTATCAAGGCATCAAGCTCATTGATGAACTCTCCGAGGAACCTGGAGGGCGATAAATGATAAGGATGTTAAGCTTGAAAGGGCTGGTAACTGTGACAGCATGGAATTCAAAGGAGGCGATAGATAGATGGGTAAGGGGAGAGAGAGAATGACCACTTGGGAGAGATGAGGATCCCGGTGCCACCACCCGCTGACCAGAAGCTCTCGGGGTGTGCGAGAACACGTGGGCGGACGAAAGAGAGCAGTAGGAGTAGCAGTGTTATCTGTGGTGATCCATGTTTCCGTCAGTGCCAGGAAGTCGAGGGACTGGAGGGAGGCATAGGCTGAGATGAACTCTGCCTTGTTGGCCGCAGATCGGCAGTTCCAGAGGCTACCGGAGACCAGGAACTCCACGTGGGTCGTGCGCGCTGGGACCACCAGATTAGGGTGGCCGCGGCCACGCGGTGTGGAGCGTTTGTATGGTCTGTGCAGAGAGGAGAGAACAGGGATAGATAGACACATAGTTGACAGGGTACAGAAGAGGCTACGCTAATGCAAAGGAGATTGGAATGACAAGTGGAGATTGGAATGACAAGTGGACTACAAGTGGACTACAAGTGGACTCTTATAGTCAGGGAACCATAGTCAGGAACTCTTCTCGTCAGTGCACCATAGTCAAGACTTTTCTTACCAGGGAACCATAGTCAGGAACACTTCTAGGGAGGGAACCATACTCAATAACTATTTTAGTCATTGAACCATAGTCAAGAACTCTTGTGGTCAGGGAACCATAATCAGGAACTATTCTAGTCAGGTAACCATAGTCAGGAACTCTTCTAGTCAGGGAACCATAGGAAATCTTCTAGTCAGGGAACCATAGTTAGGAACTCTTCTAGTCAGGGAACCATAGTCCGGAACTCTTCTAGTCAGGGAACCATAGTCAGGAACTCTTCTAGTTAGGGAACCATAGGAACTCTTCTAGTCAGGGAACCATAGGAACTCTTCTAGTCAGGGAACCATAGTCAGGAACTCTTCTAGTCAGGGAACCATAGTCAGGAACTCTTCTAGTCAGGGAACCATAGTCGGGAACTTTTCTAGTTAGGGAACCATAGGAACTCTTCTAGTCAGGGAACCAAAGGAACTCTTCTAGTCAGGAACCATTGTCAGGAACTCTTCTAGTCAGGCAACCATAGTCAGGGAACCATAGTCAGGAACTCTTCTCGTCAGGGCACCATAGTCAAGACTTTTCTTACCAGGGAACCATAGTCAGGAACACTTCTAGGGAGGGAACCATACTCAATAACTATTTTAGTCATTGAACCATAGTCAAGAACTCTTCTAGTCAGGGAACCATAATCAGGAACTCTTCTAGTCAGGTAACCATAGTCAGGAACTCTTCAAGTCAGGGAACCATAGGACATCTTCTAGTCAGGGAACCATAGTTAGGAACTCTTCTAGTCAGGGAACCATAGTCCGGAACTCTTCTAGTCAGGGAACCATAGTCAGAAACTCTTCTAGTCAGGGAACCATAGTCAGGAACTCTTCCAGTTAGGGAACTATAGGAACTCTTCTAGTTAGGGAACCATAGGAACTCTTCTAGTCAGGGAACCATAGTCAGGAACTCTTCTAGTCAGGGAACCATAGTCAGGAACTCTTCTAGTCAGGGAACCATAGTCAGGAACTCTTCCAGTTAGGGAACCATAGGAACTCTTCTAGTTAGGGAACCATAGGAACTCTTCTAGTCAGGGAACCATAGTCAGAAACTTTTCTTACCAGGGAACCATAGTCAGGAACTCTGCAAGTCAGGGAACCATAGGAACTCTTCTTGTCAGGGAACCATAGGGACTATTCTAGTCAGGACACCATAGGAAGTATTCTAGCCAGGGAACCATAATCAGGATCTCTTCTAGCCAGGGGACCATAGTAAGGAACTCTTCTTGCCAGGGAACCATAGTAAGGAACTCTTCTAGCCAGGGAACCATAGTCAGGAACTCTTCTAGTCAGGGAACACTAGTCAGGAACCATAGTCAGGGAACCATAGTCAGGGAACTATTCTAGTCATGGAACCATAGTCAGGAACTCTTCTAGTCAGTGAATCATTGTCAGGAACTCTCCTAGTCAGGGAACCATAGGGACTCTTCTAGTCATGGAACCATAGTCAGGAACTCTTCTAGTCAGGGAACCATAGTCAAGAACTCTTCTAGTCAGGGAAGCATAGTCAGGAACTCTTCTAGTCAGGGAACCATAGTCAAGAACTCTTCTAGTCAGGGAACCATAATCAATAACTTTTCTTACCAGGGAACAATAATCAGGAACTCTTCTAGTCAGGGAACCATAGTCAGGAACTCTTCCAGTTAGGGAACCATAGGAACTCTTCTAGTTAGGGAACCATAGGAACTCTTCTAGTTAGGGAACCATAGGAACTCTTCTAGTCAGGGAACCATAGTCAGGAACTCTTCCAGTTAGGGAACCATAGGAACTCTTCTAGTTAGGGAACCATAGGAACTCTTCTAGTTAGGGAACCATAGAAACTCTTCTAGTCAGGGAACCAAAGTCAGGAACTTTTCTTACCAGGGAACCATAGTCAGGAACTCTTCTAGTCAGGGAACCATAGGAACTCTTCTAGTCATGGAACCATAGCCAGGAACTCTTCTAATCAGGGAACCATAGGAACTCTTCTCGTTAGGGAACCATAGTCAGGGAACCTTAGTCAGGAACCCTAGTCAGGGAACCATTGTCAGGAACCATAGTCAGGAACCATGGTCAGGGAACCATTGTAAGGAACTGTAGTCAGGAACCATAGTCAGGGAACAATAGTCAGGAACTCTTCTAGTCAGTTAACCATAGTCAGGGAACCATAGTCAGGAACTCTTCTAGTCAGGGAACCATAGTCAGGAACTCTTCTAGTCAGGGAACCATAGGAACTCTTCTAGTCAGGGAACCATAGTCAGGAACTCTTCTAGTCAGGCAACCATAGTCAGGGAACCATAGTCAGGAACTCTTCTAGTCAGGGCACCATAGTCAATAAGTTTTCTTACCAGGGAAACATAGTCAGGAAATCTTCTAGTCAGGGAACCATAGTTAGGAACTCTTCTAGTCAGGGAACCATAGTCCGGAACTCTTCTAGTCAGGGAACCATATTCAGGAACTCTTCTAGTCAGGCAACCATAGTCAGGGAACCATAGTCAGGAACACTTCTAGGAGGGAACCATACTCAATAACTATTTTAGTCATTGAACCATAGTCAAGAACTCTTCTAGTCAGGGAACCATAATCAGGAACTCTTCTAGTCAGGTAACCATAGTCAGGAACTCTTGAAGTCAGGGAACCATAGGACATCTTCTAGTCAGGGAACCATAGTTAGGAACTCTTCTAGTCAGGGAACCATAGTCCGGAACTCTTCTAGTCAGGGAACCATAGTCAGGAACTCTTCTAGTCAGGGAACCATAGTCAGGAACTCTTCTAGTCAGGGAACCATAGTCAGGAACTCTTCTAGTCAGGGAACCATAGTCAGGAACTCTTCCAGTTAGGGAACCATAGGAACTCTTCTAGTTAGGGAACCATAGGAACTCTTCTAGTCAGGGAACCATAGTCAGAAACTTTTCTTACCAGGGAACCATAGTCAGGAACTCTGCTAGTCAGGGAACCATAGGAACTCTTCTTGTCAGGGAACCATAGGGACTATTCTAGTCAGGACACCATAGGAAGTATTCTAGCCAGGGAACCATAATCAGGATCTCTTCTAGCCAGGGAACCATAGTAAGGAACTCTTCTTGCCAGGGAACCATAGTAAGGAACTCTTCTAGCCAGGGAACCATAGTCAGGAACTCTTCTAGTCAGGGAACACTAGTCAGGAACCATAGTCAGGGAACCATAGTCAGGGAACTATTCTAGTCATGGAACCATAGTCAGGAACTCTTCTAGTCAGTGAATCATTGTCAGGAACTCTTCTAGTCAGGGAACCATAGGGACTCTTCTAGTCATGGAACCATAGTCAGGAACTCTTCTAGTCAGGGAACCATAGTCAAGAACTCTTCTAGTCAGGGAAGCATAGTCAGGAACTATTCTTGTCAGGGAACCATAGTCAGGAACTCTGCTAGTCAGGTAACCATAGTCAGGAACTCTTCTAGCCAGGGAACCATAATCAGGATCTCTTCTAGCCAGGGAACCATAGTAAGGAACTCTTCTTGACAGGGAACCATAGTAAGGAACTCTTCTAGCCAGGGAACCATAGTCAGGAACTCTTCTAGTCAGGGAACACTAGTCAGGAACCATAGTCAGGGAACCATAGTCAGGGAACTATTCTAGTCATGGAACCATAGTCAGGAACTCTTATAGTCAGTGAATCATTGTCAGGAACTCTCCTAGTCAGGGAACAATAGGGACTCTTCTAGTCATGGAACCATAGTCAGGAACTCTTCTAGTCAGGGTTCCATAGTCATGAACTCTTCTAGTCAGGGAACCATAGTCAGGAACTCTTCTAGTCAGGGAACCATAGTCAAGAACTCTTCTAGTCAGGGAACCATAATCAATAACTTTTCTTACCAGGGAACAATAATCAGGAACTCTTCTAGTCAGGGAACCATAGTCAGGAACTCTTCCAGTTAGGGAACCATAGGAACACTTCTAGTTAGGGAACCATAGGAACTCTTCTAGTTAGGGAACCATAGTCAGGAACTCTTCCAGTTAGGGAACTATAGGAACTCTTCTAGTTAGGGAACCATAGGAACTCTTCTAGTCAGGGAACCATAGTCAGGAACTCTTCTAGTCAGGGAACCATAGTCAGGAACTCTTCTAGTCAGGGAACCATAGTCAGGAACTCTTCCAGTTAGGGAACCATAGGAACTCTTCTAGTTAGGGAACCATAGGAACTCTTCTAGTCAGGGAACCATAGTCAGAAACTTTTCTTACCAGGGAACCATAGTCAGGAACTCTGCAAGTCAGGGAACCATAGGAACTCTTCTTGTCAGGGAACCATAGGGACTATTCTAGTCAGGACACCATAGGAAGTATTCTAGCCAGGGAACCATAATCAGGATCTCTTCTAGCCAGGGGACCATAGTAAGGAACTCTTCTTGCCAGGGAACCATAGTAAGGAACTCTTCTAGCCAGGGAACCATAGTCAGGAACTCTTCTAGTCAGGGAACACTAGTCAGGAACCATAGTCAGGGAACCATAGTCAGGGAACTATTCTAGTCATGGAACCATAGTCAGGAACTCTTCTAGTCAGTGAATCATTGTCAGGAACTCTCTAGTCAGGGAACCATAGGGACTCTTCTAGTCATGGAACCATAGTCAGGAACTCTTCTAGTCAGGGAACCATAGTCAAGAACTCTTCTAGTCAGGGAAGCATAGTCAGGAACTCTTCTAGTCAGGGAACCATAGTCAAGAACTCTTCTAGTCAGGGAACCATAATCAATAACTTTTCTTACCAGGGAACAATAATCAGGAACTCTTCTAGTCAGGGAACCATAGTCAGGAACTCGTCCAGTTAGGGAACCATAGGAACTCTTCTAGTTAGGGAACCATAGGAACTCTTCTAGTTAGGGAACCATAGGAACTCTTCTAGTCAGGGAACCATAGTCAGGAACTCTTCCAGTTAGGGAACCATAGGAACTCTTCTAGTTAGGGAACCATAGGAACTCTTCTAGTTAGGGAACCATAGGAACTCTTCTAGTCAGGGAACCAAAGTCAGGAACTTTTCTTACCAGGGAACCATAGTCAGGAACTCTTCTAGTCAGGGAACCATAGGAACTCTTCTAGTCATGGAACCATAGCCAGGAACTCTTCTAATCAGGGAACCATAGGAACTCTTCTCGTTAGGGAACCATAGTCAGGGAACCTTAGTCAGGAACCCTAGTCAGGGAACCATTGTCAGGAACCATAGTCAGGAACCATGGTCAGGGAACCATTGTAAGGAACTGTAGTCAGGAACCATAGTCAGGGAACAATAGTCAGGAACTCTTCTAGTCAGTTAACCATAGTCAGGGAACCATAGTCAGGAACTCTTCTAGTCAGGGAACCATAGTCAGGAACTCTTCTAGTCAGGGAACCATAGGAACTCTTCTAGTCAGGGAACCATAGTCAGGAACTCTTCTAGTCAGGCAACCATAGTCAGGGAACCATAGTCAGGAACTCTTCTAGTCAGGGCACCATAGTCAATAAGTTTTCTTACCAGGGAAACATAGTCAGGAAATCTTCTAGTCAGGGAACCATAGTTAGGAACTCTTCTAGTCAGGGAACCATAGTCCGGAACTCTTCTAGTCAGGGAACCATATTCAGGAACTCTTCTAGTCAGGCAACCATAGTCAGGGAACCATAGTCAGGAACACTTCTAGGGAGGGAACCATACTCAATAACTATTTTAGTCATTGAACCATAGTCAAGAACTCTTCTAGTCAGGGAACCATAATCAGGAACTCTTCTAGTCAGGTAACCATAGTCAGGAACTCTTCAAGTCAGGGAACCATAGGACATCTTCTAGTCAGGGAACCATAGTTAGGAACTCTTCTAGTCAGGGAACCATAGTCGGAACTCTTCTAGTCAGGGAACCATAGTCAGGAACTCTTCTAGTCAGGGAACCATAGTCAGGAACTCTTCCAGTTAGGGAACCATAGGAACTCTTGTAGTTAGGGAACCATAGGAACTCTTCTAGTCAGGGAACCATAGTCAGGAACTCTTCTAGTCAGGGAACCATAGTCAGGAACTCTTCTAGTCAGTGAATCATTGTCAGGAACTCTTCTAGTCAGGGAACCATAGGGACTCTTCTAGTCATGGAACCATAGTCAGGAACTCTTCTAGTCAGGGAACCATAGTCAAGAACTCTTCTAGTCAGGGAAGCATAGTCAGGAACTATTCTTGTCAGGGAACCATAGTCAGGAACTCTGCTAGTCAGGTAACCATAGTCAGGAACTCTTCTAGCCAGGGAACCATAATCAGGATCTCTTCTAGCCAGGGAACCATAGTAAGGAACTCTTCTTGACAGGGAACCATAGTAAGGAACTCTTCTAGCCAGGGAACCATAGTCAGGAACTCTTCTAGTCAGGGAACACTAGTCAGGAACCATAGTCAGGGAACCATAGTCAGGGAACTATTCTAGTCATGGAACCATAGTCAGGAACTCTTATAGTCAGTGAATCATTGTCAGGAACTCTCCTAGTCAGGGAACAATAGGGACTCTTCTAGTCATGGAACCATAGTCAGGAACTCTTCTAGTCAGGGTTCCATAGTCATGAACTCTTCTAGTCAGGGAACCATAGTCAGGAACTCTTCTAGTCAGGGAACCATAGTCAAGAACTCTTCTAGTCAGGGAACCATAATCAATAACTTTTCTTACCAGGGAACAATAATCAGGAACTCTTCTAGTCAGGGAACCATAGTCAGGAACTCTTCCAGTTAGGAACCATAGGAACACTTCTAGTTAGGGAACCATAGGAACTCTTCTAGTTAGGGAACCATAGTCAGGAACTCTTCCAGTTAGGGAACTATAGGAACTCTTCTAGTTAGGGAACCATAGGAACTCTTCTAGTCAGGGAACCATAGTCAGGAACTCTTCTAGTCAGGGAACCATAGTCAGGAACTCTTCTAGTCAGGGAACCATAGTCAGGAACTCTTCCAGTTAGGGAACCATAGGAACTCTTCTAGTTAGGGAACCATAGGAACTCTTCTAGTCAGGGAACCATAGTCAGAAACTTTTCTTACCAGGGAACCATAGTCAGGAACTCTGCAAGTCAGGGAACCATAGGAACTCTTCTTGTCAGGGAACCATAGGGACTATTCTAGTCAGGACACCATAGGAAGTATTCTAGCCAGGGAACCATAATCAGGATCTCTTCTAGCCAGGGGACCATAGTAAGGAACTCTTCTTGCCAGGGAACCATAGTAAGGAACTCTTCTAGCCAGGGAACCATAGTCAGGAACTCTTCTAGTCAGGGAACACTAGTCAGGAACCATAGTCAGGGAACCATAGTCAGGGAACTATTCTAGTCATGGAACCATAGTCAGGAACTCTTCTAGTCAGTGAATCATTGTCAGGAACTCTCCTAGTCAGGGAACCATAGGGACTCTTCTAGTCATGGAACCATAGTCAGGAACTCTTCTAGTCAGGGAACCATAGTCAAGAACTCTTCTAGTCAGGGAAGCATAGTCAGGAACTCTTCTAGTCAGGGAACCATAGTCAAGAACTCTTCTAGTCAGGGAACCATAATCAATAACTTTTCTTACCAGGGAACAATAATCAGGAACTCTTCTAGTCAGGGAACCATAGTCAGGAACTCGTCCAGTTAGGGAACCATAGGAACTCTTCTAGTTAGGGAACCATAGGAACTCTTCTAGTTAGGGAACCATAGGAACTCTTCTAGTCAGGGAACCATAGTCAGGAACTCTTCCAGTTAGGGAACCATAGGAACTCTTCTAGTTAGGGAACCATAGGAACTCTTCTAGTTAGGGAACCATAGGAACTCTTCTAGTCAGGGAACCAAAGTCAGGAACTTTTCTTACCAGGGAACCATAGTCAGGAACTCTTCTAGTCAGGGAACCATAGGAACTCTTCTAGTCATGGAACCATAGCCAGGAACTCTTCTAATCAGGGAACCATAGGAACTCTTCTCGTTAGGGAACCATAGTCAGGGAACCTTAGTCAGGAACCCTAGTCAGGGAACCATTGTCAGGAACCATAGTCAGGAACCATGGTCAGGGAACCATTGTAAGGAACTGTAGTCAGGAACCATAGTCAGGGAACAATAGTCAGGAACTCTTCTAGTCAGTTAACCATAGTCAGGGAACCATAGTCAGGAACTCTTCTAGTCAGGGAACCATAGTCAGGAACTCTTCTAGTCAGGGAACCATAGGAACTCTTCTAGTCAGGGAACCATAGTCAGGAACTCTTCTAGTCAGGCAACCATAGTCAGGGAACCATAGTCAGGAACTCTTCTAGTCAGGGCACCATAGTCAATAAGTTTTCTTACCAGGGAAACATAGTCAGGAAATCTTCTAGTCAGGGAACCATAGTTAGGAACTCTTCTAGTCAGGGAACCATAGTCCGGAACTCTTCTAGTCAGGGAACCATATTCAGGAACTCTTCTAGTCAGGCAACCATAGTCAGGGAACCATAGTCAGGAACACTTCTAGGGAGGAACCATACTCAATAACTATTTTAGTCATTGAACCATAGTCAAGAACTCTTCTAGTCAGGGAACCATAATCAGGAACTCTTCTAGTCAGGTAACCATAGTCAGGAACTCTTCAAGTCAGGGAACCATAGGACATCTTCTAGTCAGGGAACCATAGTTAGGAACTCTTCTAGTCAGGGAACCATAGTCCGGAACTCTTCTAGTCAGGGAACCATAGTCAGGAACTCTTCTAGTCAGGGAACCATAGTCAGGAACTCTTCCAGTTAGGGAACCATAGGAACTCTTGTAGTTAGGGAACCATAGGAACTCTTCTAGTCAGGGAACCATAGTCAGGAACTCTTCTAGTCAGGGAACCATAGTCAGGAACTCTTCTAGTCAGGGAACCATAGTCAGGAACTCTTCCAGTTAGGGAACCATAGGAACTCTTCTAGTTAGGGAACCATAGGAACTCTTCTAGTCAGGGAACCATAGTCAGAAACTTTTCTTACCAGGGAACCATAGTCAGGAACTCTGCTAGTCAGGGAACCATAGGAACTCTTCTTGTCAGGGAACCATAGGGACTATTCTAGTCAGGACACCATAGGAAGTATTCTAGCCAGGGAACCATAATCAGGATCTCTTCTAGCCAGGGGACCATAGTAAGGAACTCTTCTTGCCAGGGAACCATAGTAAGGAACTCTTCTAGCCAGGGAACCATAGTCAGGAACTCTTCTAGTCAGGGAACACTAGTCAGGAACCATAGTCAGGGAACCATAGTCAGGGAACTATTCTAGTCATGGAACCATAGTCAGGAACTCTTCTAGTCAGTGAATCATTGTCAGGAACTCTCTAGTCAGGGAACCATAGGGACTCTTCTAGTCATGGAACCATAGTCAGGAACTCTTCTAGTCAGGGAACCATAGTCAAGAACTCTTCTAGTCAGGGAAGCAAAGTCAGGAACTCTTCTAGTCAGGGAACCATAGTCAAGAACTCTTCTAGTCAGGGAACCATAATCAATAACTTTTCTTACCAGGGAACAATAATCAGGAACTCTTCTAGTCAGGGAACCATAGTCAGGAACTCTTCCAGTTAGGGAACCATAGGAACTCTTCTAGTTAGGGAACCATAGGAACTCTTCTAGTTAGGGAACCATAGGAACTCTTCTAGTCAGGGAACCATAGTCAGGAACTCTTCCAGTTAGGGAACCATAGGAACTCTTCTAGTTAGGGAACCATAGGAACTCTTCTAGTTAAGGAACCATAGGAACTCTTCTAGTCAGGGAACCAAAGTCAGGAACTTTTCTTACCAGGGAACCATAGTCAGGAACTCTTCTAGTCAGGGAACCATAGGAACTCTTCTAGTCATGGAACCATAGCCAGGAACTCTTCTAATCAGGAACCATAGGAACTCTTCTCGTTAGGGAACCATAGTCAGGGAACCTTAGTCAGGAACCCTAGTCAGGGAACCATTGTCAGGAACCATAGTCAGGAACCATGGTCAGGGAACCATTGTAAGGAACTGTAGTCAGGAACCATAGTCAGGGAACAATAGTCAGGAACTCTTCTAGTCAGTTAACCATAGTCAGGGAACCATAGTCAGGAACTCTTCTAGTCAGGGAACCATAGTCAGGAACTCTTCTAGTCAGGGAACCATAGGAACTCTTCTAGTCAGGGAACCATAGTCAGGAACTCTTCTAGTCAGGCAACCATAGTCAGGGAACCATAGTCAGGAACTCTTCTAGTCAGGGCACCATAGTCAATAAGTTTTCTTACCAGGGAAACATAGTCAGGAAATCTTCTAGTCAGGGAACCATAGTTAGGAACTCTTCTAGTCAGGGAACCATAGTCCGGAACTCTTCTAGTCAGGGAACCATATTCAGGAACTCTTCTAGTCAGGCAACCATAGTCAGGGAACCATAGTCAGGAACACTTCTAGGAGGGAACCATACTCAATAACTATTTTAGTCATTGAACCATAGTCAAGAACTCTTCTAGTCAGGGAACCATAATCAGGAACTCTTCTAGTCAGGTAACCATAGTCAGGAACTCTTCAAGTCAGGGAACCATAGGACATCTTCTAGTCAGGGAACCATAGTTAGGAACTCTTCTAGTCAGGGAACCATAGTCCGGAACTCTTCTAGTCAGGGAACCATAGTCAGTAACTCTTCTAGTCAGGGAACCATAGTCAGGAACTCTTCCAGTTAGGGAACCATAGGAACTCTTGTAGTTAGGGAACCATAGGAACTCTTCTAGTCAGGGAACCATAGTCAGGAACTCTTCTAGTCAGGGAACCATAGTCAGGAACTCTTCTAGTCAGGGAACCATAGTCAGGAACTCTTCCAGTTAGGGAACCATAGGAACTCTTCTAGTTAGGGAACCATAGGAACTCTTCTAGTCAGGGAACCATAGTCAGAAACTTTTCTTACCAGGGAACCATAGTCAGGAACTCTGCTAGTCAGGGAACCATAGGAACTCTTCTTGTCAGGGAACCATAGGGACTATTCTAGTCAGGACACCATAGGAAGTATTCTAGCCAGGGAACCATAATCAGGATCTCTTCTAGCCAGGGAACCATAGTAAGGAACTCTTCTTGCCAGGGAACCATAGTAAGGAACTCTTCTAGCCAGGGAACCATAGTCAGGAACTCTTCTAGTCAGGGAACACTAGTCAGGAACCATAGTCAGGGAACCATAGTCAGGGAACTATTCTAGTCATGGAACCATAGTCAGGAACTCTTCCAGTCAGTGAATCATTGTCAGGAACTCTTCTAGTCAGGGAACCATAGGGACTCTTCTAGTCATGGAACCATAGTCAGGAACTCTTCTAGTCAGGGAACCATAGTCAAGAACTCTTCTAGTCAGGGAAGCATAGTCAGGAACTCTTCTAGTCAAGGAACCGTAGTCAGGAACTATTCTTGTCAGGGAACCATAGTCAGGAACTCTGCTAGTCAGGGAACCATAGTCAGGAACTCTTCTAGTTAGTGAACCATAGGAACTCTTCTAGTCAGGGAACCATAGGAACTCTTCTAGTCCGGGAACCATAGGGACTATTCTAGACAGGACACCATAGGAACTCTTCTAGTCCGGGAACCATAGTCAGGAACTCTTCTAGTCAGGGAACCGTAGTCAGGAACTATTCTTGTCAGGGAACCATAGTCAGGAACTCTGCTAGTCAGGTAACCATAGTCAGGAACTCTTCTAGCCAGGGAACCATAATCAGGATCTCTTCTAGCCAGGGAACCATAGTAAGGAACTCTTCTTGCCAGGGAACCATAGTAAGGAACTCTTCTAGCCAGGGAACCATAGTCAGGAACTCTTCTAGTCAGGGAACACTAGTCAGGAACCATAGTCAGGGAACCATAGTCAGGGAACTATTCTAGTCATGGAACCATAGTCAGGAACTCTTATAGTCAGTGAATCATTGTCAGGAACTCTCCTAGTCAGGGAACAATAGGGACTCTTCTAGTCATGGAACCATAGTCAGGAACTCTTCTAGTCAGGGTTCCATAGTCATGAACTCTTCTAGTCAGGGAACCATAGTCAGGAACTCTTCTAGTCAGGGAACCATAGTCAAGAACTCTTCTAGTCAGGGAACCATAATCAATAACTTTTCTTACCAGGGAACAATAATCAGGAACTCTTCTAGTCAGGGAACCATAGTCAGGAACTCTTCCAGTTAGGGAACCATAGGAACACTTCTAGTTAGGGAACCATAGGAACTCTTCTAGTTAGGGAACCATAGTCAGGAACTCTTCCAGTTAGGGAACTATAGGAACTCTTCTAGTTAGGGAACCATAGGAACTCTTCTAGTCAGGGAACCATAGTCAGGAACTCTTCTAGTCAGGGAACCATAGTCAGGAACTCTTCTAGTCAGGGAACCATAGTTAGGAACTCTTCCAGTTAGGGAACCATAGGAACTCTTCTAGTTAGGGAACCATAGGAACTCTTCTAGTCAGGGAACCATAGTCAGAAACTTTTCTTACCAGGGAACCATAGTCAGGAACTCTGCAAGTCAGGGAACCATAGGAACTCTTCTTGTCAGGGAACCATAGGGACTATTCTAGTCAGGACACCATAGGAAGTATTCTAGCCAGGGAACCATAATCAGGATCTCTTCTAGCCAGGGGACCATAGTAAGGAACTCTTCTTGCCAGGGAACCATAGTAAGGAACTCTTCTAGCCAGGGAACCATAGTCAGGAACTCTTCTAGTCAGGGAACACTAGTCAGGAACCATAGTCAGGGAACCATAGTCAGGGAACTATTCTAGTCATAGAACCATAGTCAGGAACTCTTCTAGTCAGTGAATCATTGTCAGGAACTCTCCTAGTCAGGGAACCATAGGGACTCTTCTAGTCATGGAACCATAGTCAGGAACTCTTCTAGTCAGGGAACCATAGTCAAGAACTCTTCTAGTCAGGGAAGCATAGTCAGGAACTCTTCTAGTCAGGGAACCATATTCAAGAACTCTTCTAGTCAGGGAACCATAATCAATAACTTTTCTTACCAGGGAACAATAATCAGGAACTCTTCTAGTCAGGGAACCATAGTCAGGAACTCTTCCAGTTAGGGAACCATAGGAACTCTTCTAGTTAGGGAACCATAGGAACTCTTCTAGTTAGGGAACCATAGGAACTCTTCTAGTCAGGGAACCATAGTCAGGAACTCTTCCAGTTAGGGAACCATAGGAACTCTTCTAGTTAGGGAACCATAGGAACTCTTCTAGTTAGGGAACCATAGGAACTCTTCTAGTCAGGGAACCAAAGTCAGGAACTTTTCTTACCAGGGAACCATAGTCAGGAACTCTTCTAGTCAGGGAACCATAGGAACTCTTCTAGTCATGGAACCATAGCCAGGAACTCTTCTAATCAGGGAACCATAGGAACTCTTCTCGTTAGGGAACCATAGTCAGGGAACCTTAGTCAGGAACCCTAGTCAGGGAACCACTGTCAGGAACCATAGTCAGGAACCATGGTCAGGGAACCATTGTAAGGAACTGTAGTCAGGAACCATAGTCAGGGAACAATAGTCAGGAACTCTTCTAGTCAGTTAACCATAGTCAGGGAACCATAGTCAGGAACTCTTCTAGTCAGGGAACCATAGTCAGGAACTCTTCTAGTCAGGGAACCATAGGAACTCTTCTAGTCAGGGAACCATAGTCAGGAACTCTTCTAGTCAGGCAACCATAGTCAGGGCACCATAGTCAATAAGTTTTCTTACCAGGGAAACATAGTCAGGAAATCTTCTAGTCAGGGAACCATAGTTAGGAACTCTTCTAGTCAGGGAACCATAGTCCGGAACTCTTCTAGTCAGGGAACCATATTCCTAAACTCTTCTAGTCAGGCAACCATAGTCAGGGAACCATAGTCAGGAACACTTCTAGGGAGGGAACCATACTCAATAACTATTTTAGTCATTGAACCATAGTCAAGAACTCTTCTAGTCAGGGAACCATAATCAGGAACTCTTCTAGTCAGGTAACCATAGTCAGGAACTCTTCAAGTCAGGGAACCATAGGACATCTTCTAGTCAGGGAACCATAGTTAGGAACTCTTCTAGTCAGGGAACCATAGTCCGGAACTCTTCTAGTCAGGGAACCATAGTCAGGAACTCTTCTAGTCAGGGAACCATAGTCAGGAACTCTTCCAGTTAGGGAACCATAGGAACTCTTGTAGTTAGGGAACCATAGGAACTCTTCTAGTCAGGGAACCATAGTCAGGAACTCTTCTAGTCAGGGAACCATAGTCAGGAACTCTTCTAGTCAGGGAACCATAGTCAGGAACTCTTCCAATTAGGGAACCATAGGAACTCTTCTAGTTAGGGAACCATAGGAACTCTTCTAGTCAGGGAACCATAGTCAGAAACTTTTCTTACCAGGGAACCATAGTCAGGAACTCTGCTAGTCAGGGAACCATAGGAACTCTTCTTGTCAGGGAACCATAGGGACTATTCTAGTCAGGACACCATAGGAAGTATTCTAGCCAGGGAACCATAATCAGGATCTCTTCTAGCCAGGGAACCATAGTAAGGAACTCTTCTTGCCAGGGAACCATAGTAAGGAACTCTTCTAGCCAGGGAACCATAGTCAGGAACTCTTCTAGTCAGGGAACCATAGTCAGGGAACTATTCTAGTCATGGAACCATAGTCAGGAACTCTTCCAGTCAGTGAATCATTGTCAGGAACTCTTCTAGTCAGGGAACCATAGGGACTCTTTTAGTCATGGAACCATAGTCAGGAACTCTTCTAGTCAGGGAACCATAGTCAAGAACTCTTCTAGTCAGGGAAGCATAGTCAGGAACTCTTCTAGTCAGGGAACCGTAGTCAGGAACTATTCTTGTCAGGGAACCATAGTCAGGAACTCTGCTAGTCAGGGAACCATAGTCAGGAACTCTTCTAGTTAGTGAACCATAGGAACTCTTCTAGTCAGGGAACCATAGGAACTCTTTTAGTCCGGGAACCATAGGGACTATTCTAGACAGGACACCATAGGAACTCTTCTAGTCCGGGAACCATAGTCAGGAACTCTTCTAGTCAGGGAACCGTAGTCAGGAACTATTCTTGTCAGGGAACCATAGTCAGGAACTCTGCTAGTCAGGTAACCATAGTCAGGAACTCTTCTAGCCAGGGAACCATAATCAGGATCTCTTCTAGCCAGGGAACCATAGTAAGGAACTCTTCTTGCCAGGGAACCATAGTAAGGAACTCTTCTAGCCAGGGAACCATGGTCAGGAACTCTTCTAGTCAGGGAACACTAGTCAGGAACCATAGTCAGGGAACCATAGTCAGGGAACTATTCTTGTCATGGAACCATAGTCAGGAACTCTTATAGTCAGTGAATCATTGTCAGGAACTCTCCTAGTCAGGGAACAATAGGGACTCTTCTAGTCATGGAACCATAGTCAGGAACTCTTCTAGTCAGGGTTCCATAGTCATGAACTCTTCTAGTCAGGGAACCATAGTCAGGAACTCTTCTAGTCAGGGAACCATAGTCAAGAACTCTTCTAGTCAGGGAACCATAATCAATAACTTTTCTTACCAGGGAACAATAATCAGGAACTCTTCTAGTCAGGGAACCATAGTCAGGAACTCTTCCAGTTAGGGAACCATAGGAACACTTCTAGTTAGGGAACCATAGGAACTCTTCTAGTTAGGGAACCATAGGAACTCTTCTAGTCAGGGAACCATAGTCAGGAACTTTTCTTACCAGGGAACCATAGTCAGGAACTCTTCTAGTCAGGGAACCATTGGAACTCTTCTTGTCAGGGAACCATAGTCAGGAACACTTCCAGTTAGGGAACCATAGGAACTCTTCTAGTCATGGAACCATAGCCAGGAACTCTTCTAATCAGGGAACCATAGGAACTCTTCTCGTTAGGGAACCATAGTCAGGGAACCTTAGTCAGGAACCTAGTCAGGGAACCATTGTCAGGAACCATAGTCAGGAACCATGGTCAGGGAACCATTGTAAGGAATTGTAGTCAGGAACCATAGTCAGGGAACCATAGTCAGGAACTCTTCTAGTCAGGGAACCATAGTCAGGAACTCTTCTAGTCAGGGAACCATAGTCAGGAACTCTTCCAATTAGGGAACCATAGGAACTCTTCTAGTTAGGGAACCATAGGAACTCTTCTAGTCAGGGAACCATAGTCAGAAACTTTTCTTACCAGGGAACCATAGTCAGGAACTCTGCTAGTCAGGGAACCATAGGAACTCTTCTTGTCAGGGAACCATAGGGACTATTCTAGTCAGGACACCATAGGAAGTATTCTAGCCAGGGAACCATAATCAGGATCTCTTCTAGCCAGGGAACCATAGTAAGGAACTCTTCTTGCCAGGGAACCATAGTAAGGAACTCTTCTAGCCAGGGAACCATAGTCAGGAACTCTTCTAGTCAGGAACACTAGTCAGGAACCATAGTCAGGGAACCATAGTCAGGGAACTATTCTAGTCATGGAACCATAGTCAGGAACTCTTCCAGTCAGTGAATCATTGTCAGGAACTCTTCTAGTCAGGGAACCATAGGGACTCTTCTAGTCATGGAACCATAGTCAGGAACTCTTCTAGTCAGGGAACCATAGTCAAGAACTCTTCTAGTCAGGGAAGCATAGTCAGGAACTCTTCGAGTCAGGAACCGTAGTCAGGAACTATTCTTGTCAGGGAACCATAGTCAGGAACTCTGCTAGTCAGGGAACCATAGTCAGGAACTCTTCTAGTTAGTGAACCATAGGAACTCTTCTAGTCAGGGAACCATAGGAACTCTTTTAGTCCGGGAACCATAGGGACTATTCTAGACAGGACACCATAGGAACTCTTCTAGTCCGGGAACCATAGTCAGGAACTCTTCTAGTCAGGGAACCGTAGTCAGGAACTATTCTTGTCAGGGAACCATAGTCAGGAACTCTGCTAGTCAGGTAACCATAGTCAGGAACTCTTCTAGCCAGGGAACCATAATCAGGATCTCTTCTAGCCAGGGAACCATAGTAAGGAACTCTTCTTGCCAGGGAACCATAGTAAGGAACTCTTCTAGCCAGGGAACCATGGTCAGGAACTCTTCTAGTCAGGGAACACTAGTCAGGAACCATAGTCAGGGAACCATAGTCAGGGAACTATTCTAGTCATGGAACCATAGTCAGGAACTCTTATAGTCAGTGAATCATTGTCAGGAACTCTCCTAGTCAGGGAACAATAGGGACTCTTCTAGTCATGGAACCATAGTCAGGAACTCTTCTAGTCAGGGTTCCATAGTCATGAACTCTTCTAGTCAGGGAACCATAGTCAGGAACTCTTCTAGTCAGGGAACCATAGTCAAGAACTCTTCTAGTCAGGGAACCATAATCAATAACTTTTCTTACCAGGGAACAATAATCAGGAACTCTTCTAGTCAGGGAACCATAGTCAGGAACTCTTCCAGTTAGGGAACCATAGGAACACTTCTAGTTAGGGAACCATAGGGACTCTTCTAGTTAGGGAACCATAGGAACTCTTCTAGTCAGGGAACCATAGTCAGGAACTTTTCTTACCAGGGAACCATAGTCAGGAACTCTTCTAGTCAGGGAACCATTGGAACTCTTCTTGTCAGGGAACCATAGTCAGGAACACTTCCAGTTAGGGAACCATAGGAACTCTTCTAGTCATGGAACCATAGCCAGGAACTCTTCTAATCAGGGAACCATAGGAACTCTTCTCGTTAGGGAACCATAGTCAGGGAACCTTAGTCAGGAACCCTAGTCAGGGAACCATTGTCAGGAACCATAGTCAGGAACCATGGTCAGGGAACCATTGTAAGGAATTGTAGTCAGGAACCATAGTCAGGGAACCATAGTCAGGAACTCTTCTAGTCAGGGAACCATAGTCAGGAACTCTTCTAGTCAGGGAACCATAGTCAGGAACTCTTCCAATTAGGGAACCATAGGAACTCTTCTAGTTAGGGAACCATAGGAACTCTTCTAGTCAGGGAACCATAGTCAGAAACTTTTCTTACCAGGGAACCATAGTCAGAACTCTGCTAGTCAGGGAACCATAGGAACTCTTCTTGTCAGGGAACCATAGGGACTATTCTAGTCAGGACACCATAGGAAGTATTCTAGCCAGGGAACCATAATCAGGATCTCTTCTAGCCAGGGAACCATAGTAAGGAACTCTTCTTGCCAGGGAACCATAGTAAGGAACTCTTCTAGCCAGGGAACCATAGTCAGGAACTCTTCTAGTCAGGGAACACTAGTCAGGAACCATAGTCAGGGAACCATAGTCAGGGAACTATTCTAGTCATGGAACCATAGTCAGGAACTCTTCCAGTCAGTGAATCATTGTCAGGAACTCTTCTAGTCAGGGAACCATAGGGACTCTTCTAGTCATGGAACCATAGTCAGGAACTCTTCTAGTCAGGGAACCATAGTCAAGAACTCTTCTAGTCAGGGAAGCATAGTCAGGAACTCTTCGAGTCAGGGAACCGTAGTCAGGAACTATTCTTGTCAGGGAACCATAGTCAGGAACTCTGCTAGTCAGGGAACCATAGTCAGGAACTCTTCTAGTTAGTGAACCATAGGAACTCTTCTAGTCAGGGAACCATAGGAACTCTTTTAGTCCGGGAACCATAGGGACTATTCTAGACAGGACACCATAGGAACTCTTCTAGTCCGTGAACCATAGTCAGGAACTCTTCTAGTCAGGGAACCGTAGTCAGGAACTATTCTTGTCAGGGAACCATAGTCAGGAACTCTGCTAGTCAGGTAACCATAGTCAGGAACTCTTCTAGCCAGGGAACCATAATCAGGATCTCTTCTAGCCAGGGAACCATAGTAAGGAACTCTTCTTGCCAGGGAACCATAGTAAGGAACTCTTCTAGCCAGGGAACCATGGTCAGGAACTCTTCTAGTCAGGGAACACTAGTCAGGAACCATAGTCAGGGAACCATAGTCAGGGAACTATTCTAGTCATGGAACCATAGTCAGGAACTCTTATAGTCAGTGAATCATTGTCAGGAACTCTCCTAGTCAGGGAACAATAGGGACTCTTCTAGTCATGGAACCATAGTCAGGAACTCTTCTAGTCAGGGTTCCATAGTCATGAACTCTTCTAGTCAGGGAACCATAGTCAGGAACTCTTCTAGTCAGGGAACCATAGTCAAGAACTCTTCTAGTCAGGGAACCATAATCAATAACTTTTCTTACCAGGGAACAATAATCAGGAACTCTTCTAGTCAGGAACCATAGTCAGGAACTCTTCCAGTTAGGGAACCATAGGAACACTTCTAGTTAGGGAACCATAGGAACTCTTCTAGTTAGGGAACCATAGGAACTCTTCTAGTCAGGGAACCATAGTCAGGAACTTTTCTTACCAGGGAACCATAGTCAGGAACTCTTCTAGTCAGGGAACCATTGGAACTCTTCTTGTCAGGGAACCATAGTCAGGAACACTTCCAGTTAGGGAACCATAGGAACTCTTCTAGTCATGGAACCATAGCCAGGAACTCTTCTAATCAGGGAACCATAGGAACTCTTCTTGTTAGGGAACCATAGTCAGGGAACCTTAGTCAGGAACCCTAGTCAGGGAACCATTGTCAGGAACCATAGTCAGGAACCATGGTCAGGGAACCATTGTAAGGAATTGTAGTCAGGAACCATAGTCAGGGAACCATATTCAGGAACTCTTCTAGTCAGGCAACCATAGTCAGGGAACCATAGTCAGGAACTCTTCTAGTCAGGGCACCATAGTCAATAACTTTTCTTACCAGGGAAACATAGTCAGGAACACTTCTAGGGAGGGAACCATACTCAATAACTATTTTAGTCATTGAACCATAGTCAAGAACTCTTCTGGTCAGGGAACCATAATCAGGAACTCTTCTAGTCAGGTAACCATAGTCAGGAACTCTTCAAGTCAGGGAACCATAGGAAATCTTCTAGTCGGGGAACCATAGTTAGGAACTCTTCTAGTCAGGGAACCATAGTCAGGAACTCTTCTAGTTAGGGAACCATAGGAACTCTTCTAGTCAGGGAACCATAGGAACTCTTATAGTCAGGGAACTATAGTCAGGAACTCTTCTAGTCAGGGCACCATAGTCAATAAGTTTTCTTACCAGGGAAACATAGTCAGGAAATCTTCTAGTCAGGGAACCATAGTTAGGAACTCTTCTAGTCAGGGAACCATAGTCCGGAACTCTTCTAGTCAGGGAACCATAGGAAATCTTCTAGTCAGGGAACCATATTCAGGAACTCTTCTAGTCAGGCAACCATAGTCAGGGAACCATAGTCAGGAACACTTCTAGGGAGGGAACCATACTCAATAACTATTTTAGTCATTGAACCATAGTCAAGAACTCTTCTAGTCAGGGAACCATAATCAGGAACTCTTCTAGTCAGGTAACCATAGTCAGGAACTCTTCAAGTCAGGGAACCATAGGACATCTTCTAGTCAGGGAACCATAGTTAGGAACTCTTCTAGTCAGGGAACCATAGTCCGGAACTCTTCTAGTCAGGGAACCATAGTCAGGAACTCTTCTAGTCAGGGAACCATAGTCAGGAACTCTTCCAGTTAGGGAACCATAGGAACTCTTGTAGTTAGGGAACCATAGGAACTCTTCTAGTCAGGGAACCATAGTCAGGAACTCTTCTAGTCAGGGAACCATAGTCAGGAACTCTTCTAGTCAGGGAACCATAGTCAGGAACTCTTCCAGTTAGGGAACCATAGGAACTCTTCTAGTTAGGGAACCATAGGAACTCTTCTAGTCAGGGAACCATAGTCAGAAACTTTTCTTACCAGGGAACCATAGTCTAGAACTCTGCTAGTCAGGGAACCATAGGAACTCTTCTTGTCAGGGAACCATAGGGACTATTCTAGTCAGGACACCATAGGAAGTATTCTAGCCAGGGAACCATAATCAGGATCTCTTCTAGCCAGGGAACCATAGTAAGGAACTCTTCTTGCCAGGGAACCATAGTAAGGAACTCTTCTAGCCAGGGAACCATAGTCAGGAACTCTTCTCGTCAGGGAACACTAGTCAGGAACCATAGTCAGGGAACCATAGTCAGGGAACTATTCTAGTCATGGAACCATAGTCAGGAACTCTTATAGTCAGTGAATCATTGTCAGGAACTCTCCTAGTCAGGGAACAATAGGGACTCTTCTAGTCATGGAACCATAGTCAGGAACTCTTCTAGTCAGGGTTCCATAGTCATGAACTCTTCTAGTCAGGGAACCATAGTCAGGAACTCTTCTAGTCAGGGAACCATAGTCAAGAACTCTTCTAGTCAGGGAACCATAATCAATAACTTTTCTTACCAGGGAACAATAATCAGGAACTCTTCTAGTCAGGGAACCATAGTCAGGAACTCTTCCAGTTAGGGAACCATAGGAACACTTCTAGTTAGGGAACCATAGGAACTCTTCTAGTTAGGGAACCATAGGATCTCTTCTAGTCAGGGAACCATTGGAACTCTTCTTGTCAGGGAACCATAGTCAGGAACACTTCCAGTTAGGGAACCATAGGAACTCTTCTAGTCATGGAACCATAGCCAGGAACTCTTCTAATCAGGGAACCATAGGAACTCTTCTCGTTAGGGAACCATAGTCAGGGAACCTTAGTCAGGAACTCTTCTAGTCAGGCAACCATAGTCAGGGAACCATAGTCAGGAACTCTTCTAGTCAGGGCACCATAGTCAATAACTTTTCTTACCAGGGAAACATAGTCAGGAACACTTCTAGGGAGGGAACCATACTCAATAACTATTTTAGTCATTGAACCATAGTCAAGAACTCTTCTAGTCAGGTAACCATAGTCAGGAACTCTTCAAGTCAGGGAACCATAGGAAATCTTCTAGTCGGGGAACCATAGTTAGGAACTCTTCTAGTCAGGGAACCATAGTCCGGAACTCTTCTAGTCAGGGAACCATAGTCAGGAACTCTTCTAGTTAGGGAACCATAGGAACTCTTCTAGTCAGGGAACCATAGGAACTCTTATAGTCAGGGAACCATAGTCAGGAACTCTTCTAGTCAGGCATCCGTAGTCAGGAACTATTCTAGTCAGGGAACCATAGTCAGGAACTCTGCTAGTCAGGGAACCATAGTCAGGAACTCTTCTAGTTAATGAACCATAGGAACTCTTCTAGTCAGGGAACCATAGGAACTCTTCTAGTCTGGGAACCATAGGGACAATTCTAGTCAGGACACCATAGGAAGTATTCTAGCCTTGGAACCATAATCAGGATCTCTTCTAGCCAGGGAACCATAGTAAGGAACTCTTCTTGCCAGGGAACCATAGTAAGCAACTCTTCTAGCCAGGGAACCATAGTCAGGAACTCTTCTAGTCAGGGAACACTAGTCAGGAACCATAGTCAGGAACTCTTCTAGCCAGGGAACCATAATCAGGATCTCTTCTAGCCAGGGAACCATAGTAAGGAACTCTTCTTGCCAGGGAACCATAGTAAGCAACTCTTCTAGCCAGGGAACCATAGTCAGGAACTCTTCTAGTCAGGGAACACTAGTCAGGAACCATAGTCAGGGAACCATAGTCAGGGAACTCTTCTAGTCATGGAACCATAGTCAGGAACTCTTCTAGTCAGTGAATCATTGTCAGGAACTCTCCTAGTCAGGGAACCATAGTCAGGATCTCTTCCAGTTAAGGAACCATAGGAACTCTTCTAGTTAGGGAACCATAGGAACTCTTCTAGTCAGGGAACCATAGTCAGGAACTTTTCTTACCAGGGAACCATAGTCAGGAACTCTTCTAATCAGGGAACCATAGGAACTCTTCTTGTCAGGGAACCATAGTCAGGAACACTTCCAGTTAGGGAACCATAGGAACTCTTCTAGTCAGGGAACCATAGGAACTCTTCTAGTCCGGGAACCATAGGGACTATTCTAGTCAGGACACCATATGAAGTATTCTAGCCAGGGAACCATAGTCAGGAACTCTTCCAGTTAGGGAACCATAGGAACTCTTCTAGTTAGGGAACCATAGGAACTCTTCTAGTCAGGGAACCATAGTCAGAAACTTTTCTTACCAGGGAACCATAGTCAGGAACTCTTCTAGTCAGGGAACCATAGGAACTCTTCTAGTCATGGAACCATAGCCAGGAACTCTTCTAATCAGGGAACCATAGGAACTCTTCTCGTTAGGGAACCATAGTCAAGGAACCTTAGTCAGGAACCCTAGTCAGGGAACCATTGTCATTAACCATAGTCAGGAACCATGGTCAGGGAACCATAGTCAGGAACTCTTCTAGTCAGGGCACCATAGTCAGGGAACCATAGTCAGGAACCATAGTCAGGGAACCATCGATAGGAACTATAGTCAGGAACTATAGTCAGGGAACCATAGTCAGGAACTCTTCTAGTCAGGGAACCTTAGTCAGGGAACCATCGATAGGAACTATAGTCAGGAACCATAGTCAGGAACCATAGTCAGGGAACCATCGATAGGAACTATAGTCAGGGAACCATCGATAGGAACTATAGTCAGGAACTATAGTCAGGGAACCATAGTCAGGAACTCTTCTAGTCAGGGAACCTTAGTCAGGGAACCATCGATAGGAACTATAGTCAGGAACCATAGTCAGGTAACCATAGTCTGGAACTCTTCTAGTCAGGTAACCAAAGTCAGGAACTCTTCCTGCCAGGGAACCATAGTAAGGAACTCTTCTAGCCAGGGAACCATAGTCAGGAACTCTTCTAGTCAGGTAACCATAGTCAGGAACTCTTCTTGCCAGGTAACCATAGTCAGGAACTCTTCTAGCCAGGGAACCATAGTCAGGAACTCTTCTAGTCAGGTAACCATAGTCAGGAACTCTTCTTGCCAGGGAACCATAGTATGGAACTCTTCTAGCCAGGGAACCATAGTCAGGAACTCTTCTAGTCAGGTAACCATAGTCAGGAACTCTTCTAGTCAGGTAACCATAGTCAGGAACTCTTCTAGCCAGGTAACCATAGTCAGGAACTCTTCTAGTCAGGTAACCATAGTCAGGAACTCTTCTAGCCAGGTAACCATAGTCAGGAACTCTTCTAGCCAGGGAACCATAGTATGGAACTCTTCTAGCCAGGTAACCATAGTCAGGGAACCATTGTCAGGAACCATAGTCAGGGAACCATCGATAGGAACTATAGTCAGGAACTATAGTCAGGGAACCATAGTCAGGAACTCTTCTAGTCAGGGAACCATAGGAACTCTTCTAGTCATGGAACCATAGCCAGGAACTCTTCTAATCAGGGAACCATAGGAACTCTTCTCGTTAGGGAACCATAGTCAAGGAACCTTAGTCAGGAACCCTAGTCAGGGAACCATTGTCAGGAACCATAGTCAGGAACCATGGTCAGGGAACCATAGTCAGGAACTCTTCTAGTCAGGGCACCATAGTCAGGAACTCTTCTAGTCAGGGCACCATAGTCAGGGAACCATAGTCAGGAACCATAGTCAGGGAACCATCGATAGGAACTATAGTCAGGAACTATAGTCAGGGAACCATAGTCAGGAACTCTTCTAGTCAGGGAACCTTAGTCAGGGAACCATCGATAGGAACTATAGTCAGGAACCATAGTCAGGAACCATAGTCAGGGAACCATCGATAGGAACTATAGTCAGGGACTCTTCTAGTCAGGTAACCATAGTCTGGAACTCTTCTAGTCAGGTAACCAAAGTCAGGAACTCTTCCTGCCAGGGAACCATAGTAAGGAACTCTTCTAGCCAGGGAACCATAGTCAGGAACTCTTCTAGTCAGGTAACCATAGTCAGGAACTCTTCTTGCCAGGTAACCATAGTCAGGAACTCTTCTAGCCAGGGAACCATAGTCAGGAACTCTTCTAGTCAGGTAACCATAGTCAGGAACTCTTCTTGCCAGGGAACCATAGTATGGAACTCTTCTAGCCAGGGAACCATAGTCAGGAACTCTTCTAGTCAGGTAACCATAGTCAGGAACTCTTCTTGCCAGGTAACCATAGTCAGGAACTCTTCTAGCCAGGGAACCATAGTCAGGAACTCTTCTAGTCAGGTAACCATAGTCAGGGAACCATTGTCAGGAACCATAGTCAGGGAACCATCGATAGGAACTATAGTCAGGAACTATAGTCAGGGAACCATAGTCAGGAACTCTTCTAGTCAGGGAACCTTAGTCAGGGAACCATCGATAGGAACTATAGTCAGGGAACCATTGTCAGGAACCATAGTCAGGGAACCATCGATAGGAACTATAGTCAGGAACTATAGTCAGGGAACCATAGTCAGGAACTCTTCTAGTCAGGGAACCTTAGTCAGGGAACCATTGATAAGAACTATAGTCAGGAACCATAGTCAGGAACCATAGTCAGGGAACCATCGATAGGAACTATAGTCAGGAACTGTAGTCAGGGAACCATAGTCAGGAAACCAAAGCCTGAGGACTTCACTAGAGGCATGAGGAGGAAACGCTGTCTATTCCTCAAATGGCACGTTTGTAGGAATGCCTATGCACGCATTAGCAAACTCACCACACACACACACACACACACATACACACACACACACACACACACACACACACACACACACACACACGACTGTATATCATTTAATGGTTAATTAATAAGCCATTGTTCACGTGCCGAGGAATCACAAAGTTAGTGTTGTTCAGAAGGCTTACTGTCAGTCTGAAACTGGACACAACTCATCAGTTGGTTTTGATTTCTCTTATAATCATATGAATTGGGGCTCCCGAGTGGCGTAGTGGTCTAAGGCACTGCATCTCAGTGCTTGAGGAGTCACCACAGACCTGGCTTCAATCCCATGCAGCGTCACAACTGGCTGTGACCGGGAGACAAGCGTTGCCGGGTTAAGCGAGGGTCTGGGCAGCCGGGATGTCCTTGTTCCTTCACTGCCACAAAGTGACGCCTTGTGGCGGCCGGGCGCCTGCAAGCTGACGTTGGTTGTAAGGTGCTTCCTCCGACACATTGGTATGGCTGGTTTCCGGGTTAAGCGAGTGTGTCAAGAAGCAGTGCAGCTTGGTGGGGTTGTGTTTCAGAGGAACTCATTGATGAGACCAGACTGTAACTACCAATTGGGGAGAAAATGGGGTAAAAGTACAAAAAAATATATTAATGTTCATATGAATTTATATTTAGTTAGTTATGAGCGCAAATAGCTACACTATATGGAGTTTATTTAGTGATAAATCAACTTTAAGTTCATCTTCAGCATAACATCCCTGGCCTGAAAGTTTCTGAGGACATGGTATAGGCAAGCTGAAACACTTCTCCTTCGAAGACCAACTTTCAACGCGAACAAAGTTTAGCGGGAAAATTCAGGAAAACAACTTCCCCATATACCTAGAATACTCTGACAGAAAATCTGATTTCCCTCCCCACACACACACACACACACACACAAAGAGACACACACACACAGAGAGAGAGACACACACACACACGTCAGGCTAATGCAGACAGTGGAGAGCCCTTCATGAGAGGAGTGATAAGAGTTCCCTCTGGTCGTCATGCCGTTAGAGATGATTGATGTGATTAATAAAGCTGTTGTCGCCATGACGCCCCCTGAGCAGCTGAGCACAGGCCAAACTATTTAACAGAGAGAGAAAGAGGGGAGGGACAGAGAGAAAGACAGAGAGATGAGAGAGAGAGAGAGAGAGAGAGAGAGAGAGAGAGAGAGAGAGAGAGAGAGAGAGAATGAATGGGGTAGAGGGAGAAAGAGAGAGGAGGGTGGAGGAGAGAAACAAGAGTAAGAAAGAAAAAATGTTTTATTTGTTTCACTGTGACTCTTGTGAAATTGTGACCCCTCATCTCTTCATGTTTACAAACCCCTCTCATCTCTTCATGTTTACAAACCCCTCTCATCTCTTCATGTTTACAAACCCTTCTCATCTCTTCATGTTTACAATCTCTTCATGTTTACAAACCCCTCTCATCTCTTTATGTTTACAATCGCTTCATGTTTACAAACCCCTCTCATCTCTTCATGTTTACAAACCCCTCTCATCTCTTCATGTTTACAAACCCCTCTCATCTCTTCATGTTTACAATCTCTTCATGTTTACAAACCCCTCTCATCTCTTCATGTTTACAAACCCCTCTCATCTCTTCATGTTTACAAACCCCTCTCATCTCTTCATGTTTACAAATCCCTCTCATCTCTTCATGTTTACAATCTCTTCATGTTTACAACCCCCTCTCATCTCTTCATGTTTACAAACCCCTCTCATCTCTTCATGTTTACAAACCCCTCTCATCTCTTCATGTTTACAATCTCTTCTTGTTTACAAACCCCTCTCACCTCTTCATGTTTACAATCTCTTCATGTTTACAAGCCCCTGTCATCTCTTCATGTTTACAATCTCTTCATGTTTACATGCCCCTGTCATCTCTTCATGTTTACAATCTCTTTATGTTTACAAAACCATGTCATCTCTTCATGTTTACGATCTCTTCATGTTTACAAACCCCTTTCATCTCTTCATGTTTACAATCTCTTCATGTTTACAAACCCCTGTCATCTCTTCATGTTTAAAATCTCTTCATGTTTACAAACCCCTCTCATCTCTTCATGTTTACAATCTCTTCATGTTTACAAACCCCTCTCATCTCTTCATGTTTACAATCTCTTCATGTTTACAAACCCCTCTCACCTCTTCATGTTTACAATCTCTTCATGTTTACAATCTCTTCTTGTTTACAAACCCCTCTCACCTCTTCATGTTTACAATCTCTTCATGTTTACAAGACCCTGTCATCTCTTCATGTTTACAATCTCTTCATGTTTACAAACCCCTCTCACCTCTTCATGTTTACAATCTCTTCATGTTTACAAACCCCTCTCATCTCTTCATGTTTACAATCTCTTCATGTTTACAAACCCCTGTCATCTCTTCATGTTTGCAATCTCTTCATGTTTACATGCCCCTGTCATCTCTTCATGTTTACAATCTCTTTATGTTTACAAAACCCTGTCATCTCTTCATGTTTACAATCTCTTCATGTTTACAAACCCCTCTCATCTCTTCATGTTTACAATCTCTTCATGTTTACAAACCCCTGTCATCTCTTCATGTTTAAAATCTCTTCATGTTTACAAACCCCTCTCATCTCTTCATGTTTACAATCTCTTCATGTTTACAAACCCCTCTCATCTCTTCATGTTTACAATCTCTTCATGTTTACAAACCCCTCTCACCTCTTCATGTTTACAATCTCTTCATGTTTACAAACCCCTGTCATCTCTTCATGTTGACAATCTCTTCATGTTTACAAACCCCTGTCATCTCTTCATGTTTACAATCTCTTCATGTTTACAAACCCCTGTCATCGCTTCATGTTTACAATCTCTTCATGTTTACAAACCCCTCTCATCTCTTCATGTTTACAATCTCTTCATGTTTACAAGCCCCTGTCATCTCTTCATGTTTACAATCTCTTCATGTTTACAAACCCCTGTCATCACTTCATGTTTACAATCTCTTCATGTTTACAAACCCCTGTCATCTCTTCATGTTTACAATCTCTTCATGTTTACAAACCCCTGTCATCTCTTCATGTTTACAATCTCTTCATGTTTACAAACCCCTGTCATCTCTTCATGTTTACAATCCCTGATACTAAGATGGCGCCAACAGATAGGGCTGACTCGCTTCTTTGCAGTATTTTGTTTTTGTATGTATTATTTCTTACTTTGTTAGCTCAGAAAATGTTATGTGTTATTACATACAGCCGGGAACTATTGGATATCAGGATATCTGGATAACAAAGGGTTTCTTTCCAGAGAGACATGCATTGTAACAAACTCTGTTTCATGGAAACATGGCTCTCTCGGGATATACTGTTGGAGTCAGTCCATCCATCTTGATTCTCAGTTCATCACGCCGACAGGAATAAACATCTTTTCAGGAAGAAGAAGGGCTGGGGTGTATGTTTCATGATTAATGGAACAAACTCCCTCACAAACTCCCTCACGACGCCAGGACAGCGGAGTCAATCACCACCTTCCGGAGACACCTGAAACCCCACCTCTTCAAGGAATACCTAGGATAGGATAAGTAATCCTTCTCACCACCCCCCCCCCTTAATGATTTAGATGCACTATTGTAAAGTGGCTGTTCCACTGGATGTCAGAAGGTGAATTCACCAATTTGTAAGTCGCTCTGGATAAGAGCGTCTGCTAAATGACTTAAATGTAAATGTAAATGTAAATTAATGACTCATGGTGTAATTGTAATAACATACAGGATCTCAAGTCCTTTTGTTCACCCAGCCTAGAATACCTCACAATCAAATGCTGACCGTATTATCTCCCAAGAGAATTCTCTTCAGTTATTGTCACAGACGTTTATATCCCCCCTCAAGCCGATACCACGACTGCCATCAAGGAACTTCACTGGATTCTATGCAAACAGGAAACCATATATCCTGAGGATGCATTTATTGTAGCTGGGGTTTTAACAAAGCAAATTTAAGGAAAAGGCTACCTAAATTCTAACAGCATATTTACTGTAGTACGTTCACTGGAAAACACTCAACCATTATTGCTCCAACTTCCGGGATGCATACAAGGCATCCTCCACTCTCCTTTCGGCAAATCTGACCACTACTCCATTTTGCTCCTCCCTTCCAACAGGCAGAAACTCAAACAAAAAGTACCCGTGCTAAGGTCTATTCAACGCTGGTCTGACCAATCGGAACCCACCGTTCGATATTGTTTTGATGACGTGGACTGGGGCAAACTACCTGCACTCCAGGACACCTACAGCACCCTATGTCACAGGAAATCCAAATAAATCATCAAGGACAACCACCCGAGTCATCATCCAGAAGGCAAGGTCAGTACAGGTGCATCAAAGCTGGGACAGAGAGATTGAAAAACAGCTTCTACCTCAAGGCCATCAGACTGTTAAACAGCCACCACTAGCACAGGCAAGATGCTGCCTACATACAGACTTGAAATCATTGGCCACTTGAATAAATGGAACATTAGTCACTTTAATAGTGCCACTTTTAGAATGTTTACATATCTTGCATTACTCTCATATGAATTCACTTCACTGAATTCTATCTACTGTATCTTAGTCTATGCCGCACTGACATTGTTCATCTATATATTTATATATTCTTAATTCCATTCATTTACTTAGATTTGTGTGTATTAGATATTTGTTGTGAAATTGTTAGATATTACAGGCATTTTGCTACATATAACATCTGCTAAACACGTGCATGTGACCAATAAAAGTTGATTTGATTTGAATCCCTCATCTCTTTATGTTTACAAACCCCTCTCATCTCTTCATGTTTACACGTGCAGTGTCTGACCCTGTCAAATGTCATTAATAACATTACTATTTTTGCATCCCAAATGGCAACCCATTCCCTATATTGTGTACTACAACTGACTCCAAAGCACCCCATTCCCTATATTGTACATTGCTTTTGACTCCAAAGCACCCCATTTCCTATATATAGTGTGTTACATTTGACTCCAAAGCACCCCATTCCCTATATAGTGTGTTACATTTGACTCCAAAGCATCCCATTCCCTATATATAGTGTGTTACATTTGACTCCAAAGCAACCCATTTCCTATATATAGTGTGTTACTTTTGACTCAAAAGCAACTCATTCCCTATATATAGTGTGTTACTTTTGACTCAAAAGCACCCCATTTCCTATATATAGTGTGTTACTTTTGACTCAAAAGCACCCCATTCCCTATATATAGTGTTACTTTTGACTCAAAAGCACCCCATTTCCTATATATAGTGTGTTACTTTTGACTCAAAAGCACACCATTCCCTATAAATAGTGTGATACATTTGACTCAAAAGCACCCCATTCCCTATATATAGTGTGTTACTTTTGACTCAAAAGCACCCCATTCCCTATATATAGTGTGTTCCTTTTGACTCAAAAGCACCCCATTCCCTATATATAGTGTGTTGCTTTTGACTCAAAAGCACCCCATTCCCTATATATAGTGTGTTCCTTTTGACTCAAAAGCACCCCATTCCCTATATATAGTGTGTTATATTTGACTCAAAAGCACCCCATTTCCTATATATAGTGTGTTACTTTTGACTCAAAAGCACCCCATTCCCTATATAGTGTGTTACTCTTGACTCCAAAGCAACCCATTTCCTATATATAGTGTGTTACATTTGACTCCAAAGCAACCCATTTCCTATATATAGTGTGTTCCCCTTGACTCCAAAGCACCCCATTCCCTATATATAGTGTGTTACTTTTGACTCAAAAGCATCCCATTCCCTATATATAGTGTGTTACTTTTGACTCAAAAGCACCCCATTCCCTATATATAGTGTGTTATATTTGACTCAAAAGCACCCCATTTCCTATATATAGTGTGTTACTTTTGACACAAAAGCATCCCATTCCCTATATATAGTGTGTTACTTTTGACTCAAAAAGCACCCCATTCCCTATATATAGTGTGTTATATTTGACACAAAAGCACCCCATTCCTTATATATAGTGTGTTACTTTTGACTCAAAAGCACCCCATTCCCTATATATAATGTGTTACTTTTGACTCAAAAGCAT